>NC_092712.1:5545883-5673383 GCF_047496885.1 Scyliorhinus torazame
TGGGAGAGTTACTGGGACAGAGGTCAGGGTAGATGGGGACCCCATGTCCCAGCCCCAGAAACAGTACCGCTTCCCCCGGGAAGCAGAGGCAGACTTGGAGGTGGCCCTAAACTCACTGGTGCGGCAAGGAGTGTTGAGGACAATTGCCACCCATGTAAACTCCCCGCTCTGGCCGGTGAGGAAGCCGGACAACTCCTGGAGGGCCACCGTGGACTACAGAGTCCTGAATAAACACATTCCAGCCTGCGCCCCAACGGTGGCGGCCGTGGCAGACTTGCTAGGAGAAATTCCAGCATCCGCCTCAATTTTTACGGTGCTGGATATTTCAAATGGATTTTGGTCAGTCCCGGTCAGAAGGGAAGACCAATACAAGTTTGCATTTACTTTTAAGGGGCAACAATACACCTGGACCTGTCTCCCGCAGGGATTCCACAACAGCCCGAGCATTTTCCATCAATGTATGGCAGAATGCTTAAAGGGCTTCAGTGAGCCACACAAGCTGGTGCAGTATGTGGACGACATCCTGCTGTTCACCAGTACTAGGGAGGAGCATGGGCCCCTAGTGGACGAGCTGTTGGGGATGTTACACAAAGGAGGGCTGAAAGTTAACCCTAAAAAGGCACAAATCGGGCTAGGAGAGGTGAAGTTCCTGGGGTTAACCCTGAGAGCTGGGGAGAGAGGGATTGACACCGCCAGGAGGCAAACAGTGCAGGAACTCCCAGTCCCCGTAGATGTGAAGGGGATACGGTCCTTTTTAGGAATCACCGGCTACTGCAGGGATTTCATTGTGGACTATGCCACCACAGCAGCGCCTCTGCTTAGGCTGCTGCACAAGGGGGTGGAGTGGGACTGGGACAGCAAATGTGAGACGGCGTTCGTACAACTCAAGCAGGACTTGCAGAAAGCCCCAGCCCTGGGAGCCATTAACCCCCGGGAGGAGTTTTTCCTGGAGGTGGCCGCAGGCAGCGATGGTCTGAGTGCTGTGCTCCTCCAGACCCGACATGGCAAATTGAGGCCGGTGGTGTACTCCTCTCGGGTCCTCACAGACGTGGAGCGGGCATACTCCAACTGTGAGAGGCATCTGCTGGCCACCCACTGGGCAGTAAAGCGGATGCAGGTATTTGTTAGGATGGGCCCCATCACTCTCCTGACACATCACACCCCGACCCAAATGCTGCTGGACGGCCGGATTAAGGACGGCACGGTCAGCAGCGCCAGAATCACCAGGTGGACCCTCCTGCTGTCTCAAATGGCCCTTCAGGTAAAAGGGCTGAATGAGCCACAGCTCGCAGCCAACCTAATATACCCCGGGGAGCCACACCACTGTTCCGTAGAAGGGGTATGGGAGGTAGGGTTCGGACTCCGGGCAGGGCTGCACCCCACAGGGAGGGAGATCTATGTGGATGGGTCCAGTACGGTAGCGGAGGGCGTCAGGCTCACGGGCTGCGGGATCTGGGACCCCGATGCCGACATAGCCCTGGCCCTTAAACTCCCCCATACACTCAGCGCCCAGCAGGCAGAGCTGGCTGCAGTGATGTATGTGGTGACCCACCCCGACCGTTTTCCCACGCCGTATACCATCTGCTCAGATAGCATGTTTACATGCAACTCCTGCACGGAGTACCTGGCTATCTGGTCCCGACGGGGATACACCTCCTCGGATGGAAAACCACTGGCCACAAAACCCCTCCTCGAGAAAATCGTGGCGGCAGTTGGGCAGGGAGAGGACAGGTATATCCTCAAGGTGAAAGCTCACTCCAAAACAGAGCCACGGGGCGAGGGGAACCAGAAAGCAGACGGCCTGGCTCGAGAGGGGGCTAAGAATGGGATAGCGTGGGACCCGTACGAAGAGGGACAAGTAGCGGCCGTTACAAGACAGCCCCAGAGGGGGGATGGGACGAGTTTGGCCCCAGATCTGGCCACTGCCCAGGGACAGGACCCCGAGCTGAAGAAACTCATAACGGCCATGGGTAGACAGGAAAGGATAGAGGGGCCCTATGGGGGAAAGGACATCACACTGAAGGAGGGCATGCTCTTCAGGGGGGACCAGTGGATAGTGCCTTCCCAGCATCATAGGGAATTTATCGAAATGGCCCATGAAAGCCCCGGAGCGGGACATCCCGGCCCTGAGACCACCTGGCAACGGGTGGAGAGGGTGGGGTGGTGGCCGAGCCTCCGGGAGGATGCTCGCGATTTTTGTGCGAGCTGCCTGGTGTGTGCTACCAATAACCCGGACCCCAAGAAGAGAAAGGTCTCGTTGGGACACATCCGCAGGGTGGAGGGGCCCTGGCAGTCGATACAGATCGACTATATTGGACCCCTTCCCCCAGCGACGGGGGGTTACAAGTACTGTCTGGTGTTGGTGGATATTTTCACCAAGTGGGTGGAAGCCTTCCCCTGCCGAACAGCCACCGCAGCAGGCACAGCCAGGATACTGGTCAGGGAGGTATTCTCGAGGTGGGGACTCCCACAGTTTGTGGAGTCAGATCAGGGGAGTCACTTCACGGGACAAGTGATGCAAGCGACCCTGAAAGTCCTGGGGATTAAGGCCAAATGGCATGTGGCTTATAACCCTCAATCCTCAGGTCCTGTGGAAAGGTTAAACAGGACTATAAAGGAAAGGATCAGGAAAGAAACAGGCAGCTCGCCCAACCGGTGGGTAGAAATCTTACCCTTAGTTTTAATGGGGATCCGGGCAAGCCAGTCCAGAAGCACAGGGTACTCCCCGCACGAGCTCATGACAGGGAGAGTCATGAGAACCCCGATCCATGTCAGGGTACCTTCCCTGACAGAGGGACAGCTTAGGGAGGTAAACCGGGACAAGTTTGCTAAGAAGCTGATGGAGCAGCTGAAAGAAATTAACTGGCAGGCAGCGTTTAATATGGGGACCCAGCACCGGAGGAACAAGCTGCTACTCGAGCCCCACACTACCCAGGAATGGGCCATAGGGGACCAAGTAATGGTCCGGAATTTTGCACGGGTAGGAGCCTTTGAGCCACTGTACGCGGGACCGTACAGTATAGTGGACAAGGCCAGCCCCATGGTTTACGCAGTACAGCTCCCCCGGAAGATTAAATGGTTCCACGTGAACCAGTGCAAACTTTTCGACCCCACCAGGGCCGGTAAGAGTAAGTTGGGGGGGGGGCTGGGGGTGATAGTGGAGAAGCCGCCTGCAGAATTGACGACGGTGGGGGAGGTCCCTGACCCCACGACCACACAACCGGTGACAAGGTGCTGTCCCCAAGGGGCAGTCCCAAAGAGACCGACAGTGCTGCAAGCACCCAGCCCAGGGACAGGAACGATTCCCAAGCCCTTACCTGTGGGTCAGGTGGCCTGCCTTAGTATAGAGGCTAAGGAGGCGGAGGAAGTGGAGGTATCACCTTGGGCTTGGGAACCAGTCAGGGGACGGAGGAGCAATCGGGTCTCCAAGACCCCGGTAAGATGGTCCCCATCCCATCTCCCTGTCACCCGGTCCCGCAGTAAGGGGGCCCGAGTGGGAGGGAGCGCTGAGGGATCCCCGAACCCTGTTGGGGAGGGAGCGGCAAGAGGCAGCCCGAACCCCCGGGAGGGGACGGTCTGGCCCGAGCTATTCGACCAAACAGGCGGACTGCCCCCGTTTAGCGGGGCACAGTTTTAATTTGGCCACCCGGAGACGGGTGGCATTGTATATATCATATTCCCTTTTCTTTCCCCCTGCTAGTCCTAATTAGTATGTAGTTGTGTGTGAGGTATTTGGGATCGTGGGGACACAGAAGCGCCTGGTGCAAGGGTAAAATGATGAAGCACCAGGCACTAGGACCCTGGTGCAGCCGGGCTGTAAAACACAGAACCCCAGACAGGCTGCGGCAACTTCAAAGCAGGAGCTGCTGCTGCCACCGGATAGCACCCATGCACTTTAAGGTAGGTAATTCTGTGGAGGCAAGGATGTGTTTTGTTTGTCTTACAGATGGGGCACCCGACGATGTGGAGTTTGCTGATCCTGGCGATGGTGGGACCGGGAGAACTCCGCAGAGGAGAGACAGAAGAGTCCTTTGTCTATGGGTGCTCTGGCGGCAGAGCCCCTCTTGTCACTACCGGACAGGGAAACCAGGTGGCCACAGAGCAGGCCCGCTACTTACACCTAGGGAGATGGCCTGGGTGGCTGGGGTCGAACTCGACCAGGTACTCCAGCCACCAGAGCTTCACCTATGGAGAGGCCTCGGTACTCTGCGAGGAGATACAGGTGGCGACTGACCGGGTTAGGGTGACTGAGGGCAGGCGGGTGTGTTTAACCTGTGAGGGGGACGTTCCTGTGGGGAGATGGTGGTGGCTCAGGAAGCTGAGCCCGGACATGAGGGATCGATCCCCGGACTGGGAACGAATGGACAATGACCCCTACCGAACCATCACGGGGTCACCGGGTAGGATCACCGTTTGCTGGGATAAGTGGTGGGCTTCTGACCAGGGCATTTATTTGTGTTCATGGGGATCTACCAAGGCATGTCCACAAGGGGCATTAATCACTTTTGTAAGGTGGTGGCAGAACCCAGGGAACGGGATAAATTGACCGCAGTGGGGAGGGATGTGTAACGCCCAGGGAAGGGATGACTGTAGAAGCTACCGAACTGCTGGTTCAGGTAAAGCGACCCCTGCCCACAGCCCAACCGATCGACCCTCACAACTGTCCGATCACCACCAGGGGGGAGCCTGAGAATGGTTTAGTGTTTGCCCCCACAAAGGAAATGTTGTACAGGGGGTACATTATGCTGTCGCCTCAGTTGGACTAAACCTTTCAGCTGCAGGTATCGACGATGGAGGATAAATGAAGAGCCCTCAACGGGAAGAAGCGAAGTGCAGCCAAGAAAGGAGGATCCTTGATGAAATAAACAGATGCAATTGTAAATAGTTGTATGGATTCGCGGGTCCCAGTTACTTGACTGGGATATATGTACAGGGACCCTTACGTTTGGGGTTCCGGTGAAATGTGTACTTGAGTGTGATATATGTACAGGGACCCTTACGTTTGGGGTTCTGGTGAAATATGTATATGTTACTGTCTGCTTGAATTAAGTATGGTCTTGTCTTTCCCTTTCATTGAAATCAGGGGTAGCCTAGATTAAGGGAACTGTCTTGGGACTTGTAGTTTCGCATGTTGTTGGGGGGGGGGACCTACGGTCCACACAAAAGGAAATAATTGCCCTTCACCTGTGTCGATACGGTCCAAGCAGGTAGGGACGTATCGAAGGGGCATCTGTAAGGTTTTCGGGCAATTCGGCCCTTTTGGAGAAACTCAGAGACTGTAAACTGACTTTCCAGGCAAGGGAACAGAACCAGTTTTCCCAGCAGGCTTGGCCCGCTGAGCTGAGTGGGGACATAAGCACATAAATATTTACAAACACCCCCCCTAGGAGCTACAAGGAAGAAGGAGCCAGACAACAAGATAACATCAAGACACAGACAAAGGGGCACGGGAATACACAGGAGGCTTGCATGCAAGCAGGACAATGGGATGGTCATAGCCCCATGCAAATGTAAATGACCTGGCCTCCACCAGAGCAGAATCCAATCAACACCCCATCAACATAGCAGCATCTCCGGAGCAGATGGAAGTCTTTGAAAATCTTCAAGGGAGCTCAACCTCGTTATCTCAAAAAACAGACTGGAGGCGGACCTAGGGGAGGTACTCCCATCTCGACAGCTCTGACCGGCTCAAAGGGGGCGGGACCAGCGGGAACTTTAAAACTTACCTTTTCAATGCAAAAGGGGCTGGCCGATCACAGGACAAAGCCAGGTAAAACAATATAAAAGGGGCTGTGTTTTCGATTGGGGGGCGGTTCGTTCCTGGCTCGACCTCTGCACCCCTGACTTGACCTCTGCAGCCTGTGACCGTAAGTAACCCGCAGCAGCTTGCGAAACTCCCTTGATTTTAATAGTGGTTGAGGCTTTGGGGAAGGGAACTTGTTTTGTGCCTTGTGATTTTGCTAAAACCTGTGTAACTGTAAGAATTTCCGTTGTGTCCGCTATATTACCTTTTGAATAGACTTAGTTGTATTAGAGCATAAGATTTTACTGTGTTTCTTCTGTTGATGATTTTGACCTGGGTTTTACAATAAATCTTGATTTGATGCTAATTGGAGTCGTTTAAATTCTTCAATCCTTCACCAGCGATCTCTGACCAAGTCATTGTTAAAATACTCCTCACCTTAATTCCGGGTTCAGGAATCGAGGGTCATCTTGAGCGATTCACTCAGGACAGACTGCTGGTTAGGGAATAAACAGCAGTGTCCTATTCTCTCTCTTGGGAAAGCTACTCTAGTGGAGTAGGAACCGGGTGGCTGTTGCACCACCGGCAAGAGAGAGAATCACCTGGGTATTGGTAGGGGTCTGGAGATCTGTGTGATATAAGTCTCAGGCTGTCGGTTAGGAATAAACGGCAGGCTTGAATCAGTGCTCTCTTCAGTGGAAGTGTCCCAGTGCGACATCCCCTGGCCTCTGAAGTTTCAGTGCCAGCTGGAAAGAGACACACACAGATATTCGAACCCCAGATATCGGCCCAGTAGTGGAGTAGCGGAGATGGCACCTTCTACAAGGGGTGAACTGGCAAGGTGGATACAGAACTGGCTAGGCCATAGAAGGCAGAGGGTAGCAATGGAGGGATGCTTTTCTAATTGGAGGGCTGTGACCAGTGGTGTTCCACAGGGATCAGTGTTGGGACCTTTGCTGTTTGTAGTATATATAAATGATTTGGAGGAAAATGTAACTGGTCTGATTAGTAAGTTTGCAGACGACACAAAGGTTGGTGGAATTGCGGATAGCGATGAGGACTGTCGGAGGATACAGCAGGATTTAGATTGTCTGGAGACTTGGGTGGAGAGATGGCAGATGGAGTTTAATCCGGACAAATGTGAGGTAATGCATTTTGGAAGGGCTAATGCAGGTAGGGAATATACAGTGAATGGTAGAACCCTCAAGAGTATTGAAAGTCAAAGAGATCTAGGAGTACAGGTCCACAGGTCATTGAAAGGGGCAACACAGGTGGAGAAGGTAGTCAAGAAGGCATACGGCATGATTGCCTTCACTGGCCGGGGCATTGAGTATAAGAATTGGCAAGTCATGTTGCAGCTGTATAGAACCTTAGTTAGGCCACACTTGGAGTATAGTGTTCAATTCTGGTCGCCACACTACCAGAAGGATGTGGAGGCTTTAGAGAGGGTGCAGAAGAGATTTACCAGAATGTTGCCTGGTATGGAGGGCATTAGCTATGAGGAGCGATTGAATAAACTCGGTTTATTCTCACTGGAACAAAGGAGGTTGAGGGGCGACCTGATAGAGGTATACAAAATTATGAGGGGCATAGACAGAGTGGATAATCAGAGGCTTTTCCCCAGGGTAGAGGGGTCAATTACTAGGGGGCATAGGTTTAAGGTGAGAGGGGCAAGGTTTAGAGTAGATGTACGAGGCAAGTTTTTTACGCAGAGGGTAGTGGGTGCCTGGAACTCACTACCGGAGGAGATAGTGGAAACAGGGACGATAGGGACATTTAAGGGGCATCTTGACAAATATATGAATAGGATGGGAATAGAAGGATACGGACCCAGGAAGTGTAGAAGATTGTAGTTTAGTCGGGCAGTATGGTCGGCACGGGCTTGGAGGGCCGAAGGGCCTGTTCCTGTGCTGTACATTTCTTTGTTCTTTGTTTGTTCTTTGAGACAGATTCACACAGCGAGTGGTTAGGATCCGGAATGTTCTGTCTGAGAGTGTGGTGGAGGCAGATTCACACAGCGAGTGGTTAGGATCTGGAATGTTCTGTCTGAGAGTGTGGTGGAGGCAGATTCACACAGTGAGTGGTTAGGAACTGGAATGAACTGTCTGAGAGTGTGGTGGAGACAGATTCACACAGCGAGTGGTTAGGATCTGGAATGTTCTGTCTGAGAGTGTGGTGGAGGCAGATTCACACAGCGAGTGGTTAGGATCCGGAATGTTCTGTCTGAGAGTGAGACAGATTCACACAGCGAGTGGTTAGGATCTGGAATGAACTGTCTGAGAGTGTGGTGGAGACAGGTTCACACAGCGAATGGTTAGGATCTGGAATGTCCTGTCTGTGAGTGTGGTGGAGACAGATTCACACAGCGAGTGGTTAGGATCCGGAATGTTCTGTCTGAGAGTGAGAGAGACAGATTCACACAGCGAGTGGTTAGGATCCGGAATGTTCTGTCTGTGAGTGTGGTGGAGACAGATTCACACAGCGAGTGGTTAGGATCTGGAATGAACTGTCTGAGAGTGTGGTGGAGACAGACTCACACAGCGAGTGGTTAGGATCCGGAATGTTCTGTCTGTGAGTGTGGTGGAGACAGATTCACACAGCGAGTGGTTAGGATCTGGAATGTTCTGTCTGAGAGTGAGAGAGACAGATTGACACAGCGAGTGGTTAGGATCCGGAATGTTCTGTCTGAGAGTGAGAGAGACAGATTCACACAGCGAGTGGTTAGGATCTGGAATGTCCTGTCTGAGAGTGTGGTGGAGACAGATTCACGCAGCGAGTGGTTAGGATCTGGAATGTACTGTCTGAGAGTGTGGTGGAGACAGATTCACACAGCGAGTGGTTAGGATCTGGAATGTACTGTCTGAGAGTGTGGTGGAGACAGATTCACACAGCGAGTGGTTAGGATCCGCAATGTACTGTCTGTGAGTGTGGTGGAGACAGATTCACACAGCGAGTGGTTAGGATCTGGAATGTACTGTCTGTGAGTGTGGTGGAGGCAGATTCACACAGCGAGTGGTTAGGGTCTGGAATGTTCTGTCTGAGAGTGTGGTGGAGGCAGATTCACACAGCGAGTGGTTAGGATCTGGAATGTACTGTCTGTGAGTGTGGTGGAGACAGATTCACACAGCGAGTGGTTAGGATCTGGAATGTACTGTCTGTGAGTGTGGTGGAGGCAGATTCACACAGCGAGTGGTTAGGGTCTGGAATGTTCTGTCTGAGAGTGTGGTGGAGACAGATTCACACAGCGAGTGGTTAGGATCCGGAATGTAATGTCTATGAGTGTGGTGGAGACAGAGTCACACAGCGAGTGGTTAGGGTCTGGAATGTTCTGTCTGAGAGTGTGGTGGAGGCAGATTCACACAGTGAGTGGTTAGGAACTGGAATGAACTGTCTGAGAGTGTGGTGGAGACAGATTCACACAGCGAGTGGTTAGGATCTGGAATGTTCTGTCTGAGAGTGTGGTGGAGGCAGATTCACACAGCGAGTGGTTAGGATCCGGAATGTTCTGTCTGAGAGTGAGACAGATTCACACAGCGAGTGGTTAGGATCTGGAATGAACTGTCTGAGAGTGTGGTGGAGACAGGTTCACACAGCGAATGGTTAGGATCTGGAATGTCCTGTCTGTGAGTGTGGTGGAGACAGATTCACACAGCGAGTGGTTAGGATCCGGAATGTTCTGTCTGAGAGTGAGAGAGACAGATTCACACAGCGAGTGGTTAGGATCCGGAATGTTCTGTCTGTGAGTGTGGTGGAGACAGATTCACACAGCGAGTGGTTAGGATCTGGAATGAACTGTCTGAGAGTGTGGTGGAGACAGACTCACACAGCGAGTGGTTAGGATCCGGAATGTTCTGTCTGTGAGTGTGGTGGAGACAGATTCACACAGCGAGTGGTTAGGATCTGGAATGTTCTGTCTGAGAGTGAGAGAGACAGATTGACACAGCGAGTGGTTAGGATCCGGAATGTTCTGTCTGAGAGTGAGAGAGACAGATTCACACAGCGAGTGGTTAGGATCTGGAATGTCCTGTCTGAGAGTGTGGTGGAGACAGATTCACGCAGCGAGTGGTTAGGATCTGGAATGTACTGTCTGAGAGTGTGGTGGAGACAGATTCACACAGCGAGTGGTTAGGATCTGGAATGTACTGTCTGAGAGTGTGGTGGAGACAGATTCACACAGCGAGTGGTTAGGATCCGCAATGTACTGTCTGTGAGTGTGGTGGAGACAGATTCACACAGCGAGTGGTTAGGATCTGGAATGTACTGCCTGTGAGTGTGGTGGAGGCAGATTCACACAGCGAGTGGTTAGGGTCTGGAATGTTCTGTCTGAGAGTGTGGTGGAGGCAGATTCACACAGCGAGTGGTTAGGATCTGGAATGTACTGTCTGTGAGTGTGGTGGAGACAGATTCACACAGCGAGTGGTTAGGATCTGGAATGTACTGTCTGTGAGTGTGGTGGAGGCAGATTCACACAGCGAGTGGTTAGGGTCTGGAATGTTCTGTCTGAGAGTGTGGTGGAGACAGATTCACACAGCGAGTGGTTAGGATCCGGAATGTAATGTCTATGAGTGTGGTGGAGACAGAGTCACACAGCGAGTGGTTAGGGTCTGGAATGTTCTGTCTGAGAGTGTGGTGGAGACAGATTCACACAGCGAGTGGTTAGGATTCGGAATGTTCTGTCTGTGAGTGTGGTGGAGACAGATTCACACAGCGAGTGGTTAGGATCTGGAATGTACTGTCTGTGAGTGTGGTGGAGGCAGATTCACACAGCGAGTGGTTAGGATCCGGAATGCACTGTCTGAGAGTGAGAGAGACAGATTCACACAGCGAGTGGTTAGGATCCGGAATGTTCTGTCTGAGAGTGTGGTGGAGGCAGATTCACACAGCGAGTGGTTAGGATCTGGAATGTTCTGTCTGAGAGTGAGAGAGACAGATTCACACAGCGAGTGGTTAGGATCCGGAATGCACTGTCTGAGAGTGAGAGAGACAGATTCACACAGCGAGTGGTTAGGGTCTGGAATGTTCTGTCTGAGAGTGTGGTGGAGACAGATTCACACAGCGAGTGATTAGGATCTGGAATGTTCTGTCTGTGAGTGTGGTGGAGGCAGATTCACACAGCGAGTGGTTAGGATCTGGAATGTACTGTCTGAGAGTGTGGTGGAGACAGATTCACACAGCGAGTGGTTAGGATCCGGAATGTTCTGTCTGAGAGTGTGGTGGAGACAGATTCACACAGCGAGTGGTTAGGATCCGGAATGTTCTGTCTGAGAGTGTGGTGGAGAGAGATTCACACAGCGAGTGGTTAGGATCCGGAATGTTCTGTCTGAGAGTGAGAGAGACAGATTCACACAGCGAGTGGTTAGGATCTGGAATGTTCTGTCTGAGAGTGAGAGAGACAGATTCACACAGCGAGTGGTTAGGATCCGGAATGTTCTGTCTGAGAGTGAGTGAGACAGATTCACACAGCGAGTGGTTAGGATCCGGAATGTTCTGTCTGAGAGTGAGAGAGACAGATTCACACAGCGAGTGGTTAGGATCCGGAATGTTCTGTCTGAGAGTGAGAGAGACAGATTCACACAGCGAGTGGTTAGGATCCGGAATGTTCTGTCTGAGAGTGTGGTGGAGACAGATTCACACAGCGAGTGGTTAGGATCCGGAATGTTCTGTCTGAGTGTGAGAGAGACCGATTCACACAGCGAGTGGTTAGGATCCGGAATGTTCTGTCTGAGAGTGAGAGAGACAGAATCACACAGCGAGTGGTTAGGATCTGGAATGTACTGTCTGAGAGTGAGAGAGACCGATTCACACAGCGAGTGGTTAGGATCCGGAATGTTCTGTCTGAGAGTGAGAGAGACAGATTCACACAGCGAGTGGTTAGGATCTGGAATGTTCTGTCTGAGAGTGAGAGAGACAGATTCACACAGCGAGTGGTTAGGATCCGGAATGTTCTGTCTGAGAGTGAGAGAGACAGATTCACACAGCGAGTGGTTAGGATCCGGAATGTTCTGTCTGTGAGTGTGGTGGAGACAGATTCACACAGCGAGTGGTTAGGATCTGGAATGTTCTGTCTGAGAGTGAGAGAGACAGATTGACACAGCGAGTGGTTAGGATCCGGAATGTTCTGTCTGAGAGTGAGAGAGACAGATTCACACAGCGAGTGGTTAGTATCTGGAATGTCCTGTCTGAGAGTGTGGTGGAGACAGATTCACGCAGCGAGTGGTTAGGATCTGGAATGTACTGTCTGAGAGTGTGGTGGAGACAGATTCACACAGCGAGTGGTTAGGATCTGGAATGTACTGTCTGAGAGTGTGGTGGAGACAGATTCACACAGCGAGTGGTTAGGATCCGCAATGTACTGTCTCTAAGTGTGGTGGAGACAGATTCACACAGCGAGTGGTTAGGATCTGGAATGTACTGTCTGTGAGTGTGGTGGAGGCAGATTCACACAGCGAGTGGTTAGGGTCTGGAATGTTCTGTCTGAGAGTGTGGTGGAGGCAGATTCACACAGCGAGTGGTTAGGATCTGGAATGTACTGTCTGTGAGTGTGGTGGAGACAGATTCACACAGCGAGTGGTTAGGATCTGGAATGTACTGTCTGTGAGTGTGGTGGAGGCAGATTCACACAGCGAGTGGTTAGGGTCTGGAATGTTCTGTCTGAGAGTGTGGTGGAGACAGATTCACACAGCGAGTGGTTAGGATCCGGAATGTACTGTCTATGAGTGTGGTGGAGACAGAGTCACACAGCGAGTGGTTAGGGTGTGGAATGTTCTGTCTGAGAGTGTGGTGGAGACAGATTCACACAGCGAGTGGTTAGGATTCGGAATGTTCTGTCTGTGAGTGTGGTGGAGACAGACTCACACAGCGAGTGGTTAGGATCTGGAATGTACTGTCTGTGAGTGTGGTGGAGGCAGATTCACACAGCGAGTGGTTAGGATCCGGAATGCACTGTCTCTAAGTGTGGTGGAGACAGATTCACACAGCGAGTGGTTAGGATCTGGAATGTACTGTCTGTGAGTGTGGTGGAGGCAGATTCACACAGCGAGTGGTTAGGGTCTGGAATGTTCTGTCTGAGAGTGTGGTGGAGGCAGATTCACACAGCGAGTGGTTAGGATCTGGAATGTACTGTCTGTGAGTGTGGTGGAGACAGATTCACACAGCGAGTGGTTAGGATCTGGAATGTACTGTCTGTGAGTGTGGTGGAGGCAGATTCACACAGCGAGTGGTTAGGGTCTGGAATGTTCTGTCTGAGAGTGTGGTGGAGACAGATTCACACAGCGAGTGGTTAGGATCCGGAATGTACTGTCTATGAGTGTGGTGGAGACAGAGTCACACAGCGAGTGGTTAGGGTCTGGAATGTTCTGTCTGAGAGTGTGGTGGAGACAGATTCACACAGCGAGTGGTTAGGATTCGGAATGTTCTGTCTGTGAGTGTGGTGGAGACAGATTCACACAGCGAGTGGTTAGGATCTGGAATGTACTGTCTGTGAGTGTGGTGGAGGCAGATTCACACAGCGAGTGGTTAGGATCCGGAATGCACTGTCTGAGAGTGAGAGAGACAGATTCACACAGCGAGTGGTTAGGATCCGGAATGTTCTGTCTGAGAGTGTGGTGGAGGCAGATTCACACAGCGAGTGGTTAGGATCTGGAATGTTCTGTCTGAGAGTGAGAGAGACAGATTCACACAGCGAGTGGTTAGGATCCGGAATGCACTGTCTGAGAGTGAGAGAGACAGATTCACACAGCGAGTGGTTAGGGTCTGGAATGTTCTGTCTGAGAGTGTGGTGGAGACAGATTCACACAGCGAGTGATTAGGATCTGGAATGTTCTGTCTGTGAGTGTGGTGGAGGCAGATTCACACAGCGAGTGGTTAGGATCTGGAATGTACTGTCTGAGAGTGTGGTGGAGACAGATTCACACAGCGAGTGGTTAGGATCCGGAATGTTCTGTCTGAGAGTGTGGTGGAGACAGATTCACACAGCGAGTGGTTAGGATCCGGAATGTTCTGTCTGAGAGTGTGGTGGAGAGAGATTCACACAGCGAGTGGTTAGGATCCGGAATGCACTGTCTGAGAGTGTGGTGGAGAGAGATTCACACAGCGAGTGGTTAGGATCCGGAATGTTCTGTCTGAGAGTGAGTGAGACAGATTCACACAGCGAGTGGTTAGGATCCGGAATGTTCTGTCTGAGAGTGAGAGAGACAGATTCACACAGCGAGTGGTTAGGATCCGGAATGTTCTGTCTGAGAGTGAGAGAGACAGATTCACACAGCGAGTGGTTAGGATCCGGAATGTTCTGTCTGAGAGTGTGGTGGAGACAGATTCACACAGCGAGTGGTTAGGATCCGGAATGTTCTGTCTGAGTGTGAGAGAGACCGATTCACACAGCGAGTGGTTAGGATCCGGAATGTTCTGTCTGAGAGTGAGAGAGACAGAATCACACAGCGAGTGGTTAGGATCTGGAATGTACTGTCTGAGAGTGAGAGAGACCGATTCACACAGCGAGTGGTTAGGATCCGGAATGTTCTGTCTGAGAGTGAGAGAGACAGATTCACACAGCGAGTGGTTAGGATCTGGAATGTTCTGTCTGAGAGTGAGAGAGACAGATTCACACAGCGAGTGGTTAGGATCCGGAATGTTCTGTCTGAGAGTGAGAGAGACAGATTCACACAGCGAGTGGTTAGGATCCGGAATGTTCTGTCTGTGAGTGTGGTGGAGACAGATTCACACAGCGAGTGGTTAGGATCTGGAATGTTCTGTCTGAGAGTGAGAGAGACAGATTGACACAGCGAGTGGTTAGGATCCGGAATGTTCTGTCTGAGAGTGAGAGAGACAGATTCACACAGCGAGTGGTTAGTATCTGGAATGTCCTGTCTGAGAGTGTGGTGGAGACAGATTCACGCAGCGAGTGGTTAGGATCTGGAATGTACTGTCTGAGAGTGTGGTGGAGACAGATTCACACAGCGAGTGGTTAGGATCTGGAATGTACTGTCTGAGAGTGTGGTGGAGACAGATTCACACAGCGAGTGGTTAGGATCCGCAATGTACTGTCTCTAAGTGTGGTGGAGACAGATTCACACAGCGAGTGGTTAGGATCTGGAATGTACTGTCTGTGAGTGTGGTGGAGGCAGATTCACACAGCGAGTGGTTAGGGTCTGGAATGTTCTGTCTGAGAGTGTGGTGGAGGCAGATTCACACAGCGAGTGGTTAGGATCTGGAATGTACTGTCTGTGAGTGTGGTGGAGACAGATTCACACAGCGAGTGGTTAGGATCTGGAATGTACTGTCTGTGAGTGTGGTGGAGGCAGATTCACACAGCGAGTGGTTAGGGTCTGGAATGTTCTGTCTGAGAGTGTGGTGGAGACCGATTCACACAGCGAGTGGTTAGGATCCGGAATGTACTGTCTATGAGTGTGGTGGAGACAGAGTCACACAGCGAGTGGTTAGGGTGTGGAATGTTCTGTCTGAGAGTGTGGTGGAGACAGATTCACACAGCGAGTGGTTAGGATTCGGAATGTTCTGTCTGTGAGTGTGGTGGAGACAGACTCACACAGCGAGTGGTTAGGATCTGGAATGTACTGTCTGTGAGTGTGGTGGAGGCAGATTCACACAGCGAGTGGTTAGGATCCGGAATGCACTGTCTGAGAGTGAGAGAGACAGATTCACACAGCGAGTGGTTAGGATCCGGAATGTTCTGTCTGTGAGTGTGGTGGAGACAGATTCACACAGCGAGTGGTTAGGATCTGGAATGTACTGTCTGTGAGTGTGGTGGAGACAGATTCACACAGCGAGTGGTTAGGATCCGGAATGTTCTGTCTGAGAGTGTGGTGGAGGCAGATTCACACAGCGAGTGGTTAGGATCTGGAATGTTCTGTCTGAGAGTGAGAGAGACAGATTCACACAGCGAGTGGTTAGGATCCGGAATGCACTGTCTGAGAGTGAGAGAGACAGATTCACACAGCGAGTGGTTAGGGTCTGGAATGTTCTGTCTGAGAGTGAGAGAGACAGATTCACACAGCGAGTGGTTAGGATCCGGAATGTTCTGTCTGAGAGTGTGGTGGAGGCAGATTCACACAGCGAGTGGTTAGGATCTGGAATGTACTGTCTGTGCGTGTGGTGGAGACAGATTCACACAGCGAGTGGTTAGGATCCGGAATGTTCTGTCTGAGAGTGTGGTGGAGACAGATTCACACAGCGAGTGGTTAGGATCCGGAATGTTCTGTCTGAGAGTGTGGTGGAGAGAGATTCACACAGCGAGTGGTTCGGATCCGGAATGTTCTGTCTGAGAGTGAGAGAGACAGATTCACACAGCGAGTGGTTAGGGTCCGGAATGTTCTATCTGAGAGTGAGAGAGACAGATTCTCACAGCGAGTGGTTAGGATCCGGAATGTACTGTCTGAGAGTGTGGTGGAGACAGATTCACACAGCGAGTGGTTAGGATCTGGAATGTTCTGTCTGTGAGTGTGGTGGAGACAGATTCACACAGCGAGTGGTTAGGATCTGGAATGTTCTGTCTGAGAGTGAGAGAGACAGATTCACACAGCGAGTGGTTAGTGTCATGATATTCAAACACACACATCATGATGGACACACTAACAGGCAAATCAGAGTACACAACACCACAACCAATCACAGACAAGAACACCAACCACATAAAAAGCACGAGCACGACACCTGGAGGTCAGTAGGTCTGGGGAGAAGGAAACAAGAAAGAGCTGTTGAAACACCACAAGCAGGGAGCCCCTCACGTGCAGAGTGCAAAGACCAAGTTGTAAATAGTGAGTTTAAATAAAGAAGCGTTGTACCATATGCAACTGTGTTGGCTCTTCTGTGTGTCAGAACACCCAACACCACATGGTACAGGAGTGGATCGATACCTGCCTACCAACCTGCCATTCTGGACATGGACCACACCGGCAAACCGCAGCCGATGCAAGTCACGGGGAACCTAGGTACCAACTGGAAGCTCTACAGGCAGCGATTTGACCTGTACATCCGTGCCACCGAAAAACAGAATGCCTCGGATGATTCGAAGATTGCAATGCTCCTCTTCTACGCAGGCCCCCACCCAAACGATGTCTTTAATTCACTGGTGTTCGAGGAAGGCGAAAACCAGGCCAAATATGACACGGTCATCCTCAAAATGGACCAGCACTTTCAAACTGAAGTAAACGAAACTTTCGAAAGATACATCTTTCAGCACCGCCTGCAAGGTAAGGAGGAGCTTTTTCAACCCTTTTTGACGCACCTCCGGATTCTAGCGCAGTCCTGCGGTTACGGCACCACCACAGAGTCCATGATCAGGGACCAGATTGTTTTTGGCGTTGCCTCTAGTGGCCTACGCCAGCAGCTTCTTAAAATAAAGAGCCTCACCTTAGCGTCTGCTGTGGAAGCCTGTGTCCTCCATGAAAATGCTGCCTGCCGTTTTGCCCGATTTCAGGCGTCCGAGTTGGCACGGAGGGGGTCCCCAGCCGTCGAATCGGCAAGCCAGGCCGCCCACGACGTTGAACGCATCCAGGCCGTCGATTTCTTCCCGCCCCACGGCCCGGACGACAGCGGCCGCTTCCCGCGCTTTTCGCGGTCTCCCGCGCAGGTGCGCGCCAAGAATAACGGCCACAACGAGGGACGCACTGCGCAGGCGCGCCCACCGCAAGATCGCACTGCGCATGCGCAGTGGCGCAACGAACGTCGTGACGTCATGACGTGCAGCAAGTGTGGAGGTCTACACTTAAAAGGGCAATGTCCTGCAAAATACCGACAGTGCAACAGATGTGCCATGATGGGCCACTACGCAGCCCGCTGTCGTGCGGCTCAACCTATGGATCCGGCGCATCCTCGACAACCTCGCACACGAGTCAGGACCGTCCAGCCCACGCATCACGACTTCCAGTTAAGTGATGCAGATGACCAGGATGACTTCCGAGTTGCCGTCATTGATGTCAACAAGGTCAATGCCATCAATCCAGACGATGAGTGGTGTGCCACCCTGACGGTCAACCGATCGCGCGTCGCCTTCCGTCTGGACACCGGCGCATCCGCCAACCTGATTGCTTACTCTGCAGTCCAGGCCATGAAGGTCAAACCACCCATCACACCATCCCGGCTTAAGATGGTTGACTACAACGGGAACGTTATCCCGTCCGTAGGATCTTGCCAGCTACAGGTGACTCACAAGAGGTACACGGCCACACTCCCCTTCGAAGTTGTGGGCTCATCAAAGGACTCGTTACTGGGCGCACAAGCGTGTAAGGTCCTTCACCTGGTACAGCGCATCATGTCTCTCTCTCCAGATGAGATATCCGACTTCCCGGATGCTGAGTTCCACGCGAATCTCCATTCCCTCCTCGCTCACAACCAGGAGGTTTTTGAAGGCATGGGGACATTGCCACACACGTACAAGATTCGACTCAGACCGGACGCCATCCCTGTCGTTCACGCACCTCGCAGGGTTCCTGCGCCTCTCAAAGACCGCCTCAAGGCACAACTGCAGATTCTTCAGGACCAAGGGGTCCTATCCAAGGTCACGGAGCCCACGCCATGGGTCAGCTCCATGGTCTGTGTAAAGAAGCCCTCTGGCGAGCTCCGTATATGTATAGATCCAAAAGATCTGAACAACAACATCATGCGGGAACACTATCCCATCCCGAAACGAGAAGACCTCACCAGCGAGATGGCGCGAGCCAACATATTCACTAAATTGGATGCGTCCAAAGGATTCTGGCAGATCAAACTGGACCCGGCCAGCCGAAGACTATGCACATTCAACACCCCTTTTGGCAGATTCTGCTACAACCGGATGCCATTCGGCATCATTTCGGCATCTGAAGTATTCCACCGCATTATGGAGCAGATGATGGAAGGCATCGAAGGGGTACGTGTATATGTGGACGATATCATCATTTGGTCCACCACTCCGCAGGAACACATGCATCGTCTTCGACGTGTCTTCACCCGCATACGGCAAAATGGCCTGCGTCTCAACCGTGCGAAGTGTGCTTTCGGCCAGACGGAGCTGAAATTCCTCGGGGACCACATCTCAAGGTCCGGGGTCCGTCCCGATGCAGACAAGGTTAGCGCCATCACAGCCATGCCACGACCGGCTGACAAGAAGGCTGTCTTAAGATTCCTGGGCATGGTCAACTTCCTTGGGAAGTTCATTCCCAACCTGGCTTCTCATACAACAAACATGCGCCATCTCGTAAAAAAATCGACGGAATTCAACTGGCACCAGTCGCATCAGCGGGAATGGGAGGAGCTCAAGCACAAACTGGTCACGGCACCAGTGCTGGCCTTCTTTGACACGACTCGCCCTACAAAGATCTCAACAGACGCCAGCCAATCTGGTATTGGAGCGGTACTCCTGCAAAAAGACAGCACGTCATCATGGGCCCCGGTTGCGTATGCCTCACGAGCCATGACCCCTACCGAACAGCGCTACGCGCAAATCGAAAAAGAATGCCTGGGCTTGTTAACTGGACTGGACAAGTTCCACGACTATGTGTATGGCCTGCCACGATTCACGGTTGTAGAGGGTGCCATCTCCGCTACTCCACTACTGGGCCGATATCTGGGGTTTGAATATCTGTGTGTGTCTCTCTCCAGCTGGCACTGAAACTTCAGAGGCCAGGGGATGTCGCGCTGGGACACTTCCACTGAAGAGAGCACTGATTCAAGCCTGCCGTTTATTCCTAACCGACAGCCTGAGACTTATATCACACAGATCTCCAGACCCCTACCAATACCCAGGTGATTCTCTCTCTTGCCGGTGGTGCAACAGCCACCCGGTTCCTACTCCACTAGAGTAGCTTTCCCAAGAGAGAGAATAGGACACTGCTGTTTATTTCCTAACCAGCAGTCTGTCCTGAGTGAACCGCTCAAGATGACCCTCGATTCCTGAACCCGGAATTAAGGTGAGGAGTATTTTTAACAATGACTTGGTCAGAGATCGCTGGTGAAGGATTGAAGAATTTAAACGACTCCAATTAGCATCAAATCAAGATTTATTGTAAAACCCAGGTCAAAATCATCAACAGAAGAAACACAATAAAATCTTATGCTCTAATACAACTAAGTCTATTCAAAAGGTAATATAGCGGACACAACGAAAATTCTTACGGTTACACAGGTTTTAGCAAAATCACAAGGCACAAAACAAGTTCCCTTCCCCAAAGCCTCAACCACTATTAAAATCAAGGGAGTTTCGTAAGCTGCTGCGGAGTACTTACGGTCACAGGCTGCAGAGCTCAAGTCAGGGGTGCAGAGGTCGAGCCACGAACGAACAGACCCTACTCGAAAACACAGCCCCTTTTATATAGTTATACCTGGCTTTGTTCTGTGATCGGCCAGCCCCTTTTGCATTGAAAAGGTAAGTTTTTAAAGTTCCCGCTGGTCCCGCCCCCTTTGCCGGTCAGACCTGTCGAGATGGGAGTACCTCCCCTAGGTCCGCCTCCAGTCTGTTTTTTGAGATAACGAGGTTGAGCTCCCTTGAAGATTTTCAAAGACTTCCATCTGCTCCGGAGATGCTGCTATGTTGATGGGGTGTTGATTGGATTCTGCTCTGGTGGAGGCCAGGTCATTTACATTTGCATGGGGCTATGACCATCCCATTGTCCTGCTTGCATGCAAGCCTCCTGTGTATTCCCGTGCCCCTTTGTCTGTGTCTTGATGTTATCTTGTTGTCTGGCTCCTTCTTCCTTGTAGCTCCTAGGGGGGTGTTTGTAAATATTTATGTGCTTATGTCCCCACTCAGCTCAGCGGGCCAAGCCTGCTGGGAAAACTGGTTCTGTTCCCTTGGCTGGAAAGTCAGTTTACAGTCTCTGAGTTTCTCCAAAAGGGCCGAATTGCCCGAAAACCTTACAGATGCCCCTTCGATACGTCCCTACCTGCTTGGACCGTATCGACACAGGTGAAGGGCAATTGTGTGCCTTTGTGTGGACCGTAGGTCCCCCCCTCAGCAACATGCGAAATTACAATTCCCAAGACAGTTCCCTTAATCTAGGCTACCCCTGGTTTCAATGAAAGGGAAAGACAAGACCATACTTAATTCAAGCAGACAGTAACATATACACATTTCACCGGAACCCCAAACGTAAGGGTCCCTGTACATATATCACACTCAAGTACACATTTCACCGGAACCCCAAACGTAAGGGTCCCTGTACATATATCCCAGTCAAGTAACTGGGACCCGCGAATCCATACAACTATTTACAATTGCATCTGTTTATTTCATCAAGGATCCTCCTTTCTTGGCTGCACTTCGCTTCTTCCCGTTGAGGGCTCTTCATTTATCCTCCATCGTCGATACCTGCAGCTGAAAGGTTTAGTCCAACTGAGGCGGCAGCATAATGTACCCCCTGTACAACATTTCCTTTGTGGGGGCAAACACTAAACCATTCTCAGGCTCCCCCCTGGTGGTGATCGGACAGTTGTGAGGGTCGATCGGTTGGGCTGTGGGCAGGGGTCGCTTTACCTGAACCAGCAGTTCGGTAGCTTCTACAGTCATCCCTTCCCTGGGCGTTACACATCCCTCCCCACTGCGGTCAATTTATCCTGTTCCCTGGGTTCTGCCACCACCTTACAAAAGTGATTAATGCCCCTTGTGGACATGCCTTGGTAGATCCCCATGAACACAAATAAATGCCCTGGTCAGAAGCCCGCCCCTTATCCCCGCAAACGGTGATCCTACCCGGTGACCCCGTGATGGTCCGTTAGGTGTTGTCCAGTCCGTTCCCAGTCCGAGGACCGATCCCTCATGTCCAGCCTCAGCTTCCTGGGCCACCACCGTCTCCCCAAAGGAACGTCCCCCTCACAGGTTGAACACACCCGCCTGCCCTCAGTCACCCTAACCCGGTCAGTCGAAGGACTCTTCTGTCTCGCCTCTGCGGAGTTCTCCCGGTCCCACCATCGCCGAGATCAGCAAACTCCACATCGTCGGGTGCCCCATCTGTAAAAACAAAACACATTCTTGCCTCTACAGCCCTACCTACCTTGAAGTGCATGGGTGCTATCCGGTGGCGGCAGCAGCTCCTGCTTTGAAGTTGCCGCAGCCTGTCTGGGGTTCTGTGTTTACAGCCCGGCTCCCCAGGGTCCTAGTGCCTGCCGCTATCCGGTGGCAGCAGCAGCTCCTGCTTTGAAGTTGCCGCAGCCTGTCTGGGGTTCTGTGTTTTACAGCCCGGCTGCACCAGGGTCCTAGTGCCTGGTGCTTCGTCATTTTACCCTTGCACCAGGCGCTTCTGTGTTCCCACGATCCTAAATACTTCACACACAACTACACACTAATTAGAACTAACAGGGGGGGAATGCTATATACAATGCCACCCGTCTCCGGGTGGCCAAATTAAAACTGTGCCCCGCTAAACTGGGGCAGTTCACCTGTTTGGTCCAATGGCTCGGGCCAGACCGTCCCCTCCCGGGGGTTCGGGCTGCCCCTTGCCTCTCCTTTCCCAACAGGGTTCGGTGATCCCTCATCGCTCCCTTCCACTCGGGCCCCCTTACTGCGGGACCGGGTGACAGGGAGGTGTGATGGGGACCATCTTACCGGGGGCTTGGAGACCCGATTGCTCCCTCGTCCCCCGACTGGTTCCCAAGCCCAAGGTGATACCTTCACTTCCTCCGCCTCCTTAGCCTCTATACTAAGGCAGGCTACCTGACCCACAGGTAAGGGCTTGGGAATCCTTACTGTCCCTGGGCTGGGTGCTTGCAGCACGGTCGGTTTCTTTGGGACTGCCCCTTCGGGACAGCACCTTGTCACCGGTTGTGTGACCGTGGAGTCAGGGACCTCCCCCACCGTCGTTAATTCTACGGGGGGTTTCTCCACTACCACCCCCCGTCTTCCCCCCACCCTGCTCTTTTTTGTCCTTATGGGGTGGAACAATTTAAATTGACTGATGTGGCGTTCGCATGGGTCCCACCTTAAGGGATTTAAACTGCAAATAGCCCCTGAGGCAGCCTCCAGAATGGGACCCTGCACCTGGACCGGACCAGGGTCTGGGGCTAGAACTACCCCTGCGCTCCCTTTTTCCTGAGGCTGCTCCCTGGGTAGTCATACGGGTTCTTGTGGTGTGGGTGCGGGCAGGCCCTGGCCCGTTGCCATTGCCACCTGTCCCGACCCAGCTGCTAGGCTCTGCAAAAAGGCTAAAAGTTTCTTTACCTCGAAGGTTTCCGGGGCAGCTGCTCCTGCCGCCGGGGTCTGACTCTCTACTGCGGGAGCCCTCTCCTGCTTGCTAGGGTTTTTACATTCCCTCTTGAAATGCCCGGCCTTCCCACACCCGTAGCATACCGGTTTCTCGTCGGAGGTCCGGGTGCCCTCATGCTTCCACTCTCTCTTAGGGGCTGCTGGCGCGATTTCATGCACCCTACCCTTAAGGGGCTTGTCCTCACCCCTCTCCCCATTACGATATGCGAGGGTAAGTTTCCTGAGGACCTCTTCCTCGTTAAGGGCCGGGGTCTGCGGGTCGAACCAGTGTTCGGCTTTTGCCCTAACGTTAGGGAGACAATTGGCAACTAGGGTCTTCAGCCAGTGGGCGGTTCTTTCCCCTAAATTCCGTCTATCCGCTTGAATCCCGCATGCCTCCATATAGACAGTCCACAGTCTGTCTGCGAACATGGTGGGAGATTCCCCTGGTTGCTGCTTGGTTTCCCCCACCCTCATGAAAGGGCTCCCCAGATTCAAGCCCATTGCCTCCAGAACAGCAGTCTGTGCTGCCGCCCAGGTGTCAGGTCTTCCCCCATTCCCAGAGGTCACTGTCCTGCATAGCTGGGCATCTAGGGTTATCAGGAGCATCTTTATTTGCTCCCCTTCGTCGCAGTCATTGATGTTGGCAGCCTGTTCCACCTCCATAAAATGCAGCGACGGATCCCCCTTTGGAGTTAGTCTGGGAACGTGGGCCACCATCCCCCTGAGCGCGGATGCCCCATGAGGAACGATAATGTCGCCCTCAACCGGTCCCCTATTTGCCATCCCCGCCGGGGGACCATACCTCCTTTGCCTGACAGGGCACATCTGCCCTACCTGGGGTTCCTGCTCCTCCTCCCCACTGTCCAGCTCTCCTGCCTCGTTGGGTAGCCCCCCTGTCCCCGGGCTAGCTACCCATATAGGAGACGCCGCTATCTGGGGATACACCACTGACCCCCCTTGGACCTGCCCCTGACCGGGCGGTCCAAACCCTACCTGCTGACCCGGCCCCATCACCGGCATCCCAGGCAGCGGTCTGTCCCCATCCCATGGGGACCCACATACGAAACCAGGCGGACACGCCGCCAGCTGGGGGTACCCTGCCGACCCCCCTTGGACTTGCCCCTGAACGTGCAGTCCGTTCCCCGCCTGCCGACCCGAGCACGATCCCGGTGCCTCAGGAGGCGGTCTCTTCCCCTTGGCCTGTGGGGAATCATCCGCTGCGAGGAGCACCTTGCCCCTTGGGGACCCCCCTGGACCTACCAGGTGTATCTGTCCCCTGACCTTGGACAAGGCCTCCTCCAACTCCGTTATTCGTGCCTGGCACGGCCCATGGGCACAGTCCCCTACTTCCTCGCGAGCCACTCGGTACGCTGCCTGGATGTCCCGGTACTTCCCCTCCAGCTTCCTACACTGCTCTGTACTCCGAGCATAGAGTTCCTGGAGCCTCCGTTCCTTTTCTTTACCCTCCACTATCTGGCAGTGGAGATAGTCCTTCTCACACCGGTTAGACTCGCTTTCCTGTTTCATTTCTGCCATTTCTTCCCGCAGTCGTTCCGCTGCGCTAGCGCTGTCCCCTGCGCTGGCCCTCACTTCTCTCAACTCCTGCTCTAACTCTTCGACCCTATCCTCTGTTTTGACTACCTGCTCGGACAGGCAAACCAGCCAAACTGCCTTCTCCAAGTGCCTTTTGTGCGCCTTACTGTCTGTCCATGCAGCCGCTGCCATTACCGGTTGCTCCGCATTGATTAATTCTGAAACCCAAGGTTTGGTGAGGTTGACCTTTTGCCACAAATACGAGGATATTCTCTCCTCCATTTTGCTTTGTTCCCTCACCCCCTCTGCCAAGTCACATACTCCAAACCACCGGGCTCCTGCCCCGGTCGCCATTGTAGAGGGTGCCATCTCCGCTACTCCACTACTGGGCCGATATCTGGGGTTTGAATATCTGTGTGTGTCTCTCTCCAGCTGGCACTGAAACTTCAGAGGCCAGGGGATGTCGCGCTGGGACACTTCCACTGAAGAGAGCACTGATTCAAGCCTGCCGTTTATTCCTAACCGACAGCCTGAGACTTATATCACACAGATCTCCAGACCCCTACCAATACCCAGGTGATTCTCTCTCTTGCCGGTGGTGCAACAGCCACCCGGTTCCTACTCCACTAGAGTAGCTTTCCCAAGAGAGAGAATAGGACACTGCTGTTTATTTCCTAACCAGCAGTCTGTCCTGAGTGAACCGCTCAAGATGACCCTCGATTCCTGAACCCGGAATTAAGGTGAGGAGTATTTTTAACAATGACTTGGTCAGAGATCGCTGGTGAAGGATTGAAGAATTTAAACGACTCCAATTAGCATCAAATCAAGATTTATTGTAAAACCCAGGTCAAAATCATCAACAGAAGAAACACAATAAAATCTTATGCTCTAATACAACTAAGTCTATTCAAAAGGTAATATAGCGGACACAACGAAAATTCTTACGGTTACACAGGTTTTAGCAAAATCACAAGGCACAAAACAAGTTCCCTTCCCCAAAGCCTCAACCACTATTAAAATCAAGGGAGTTTCGTAAGCTGCTGCGGAGTACTTACGGTCACAGGCTGCAGAGCTCAAGTCAGGGGTGCAGAGGTCGAGCCACGAACGAACAGACCCTACTCGAAAACACAGCCCCTTTTATATAGTTATACCTGGCTTTGTTCTGTGATCGGCCAGCCCCTTTTGCATTGAAAAGGTAAGTTTTTAAAGTTCCCGCTGGTCCCGCCCCCTTTGCCGGTCAGACCTGTCGAGATGGGAGTACCTCCCCTAGGTCCGCCTCCAGTCTGTTTTTTGAGATAACGAGGTTGAGCTCCCTTGAAGATTTTCAAAGACTTCCATCTGCTCCGGAGATGCTGCTATGTTGATGGGGTGTTGATTGGATTCTGCTCTGGTGGAGGCCAGGTCATTTACATTTGCATGGGGCTATGACCATCCCATTGTCCTGCTTGCATGCAAGCCTCCTGTGTATTCCCGTGCCCCTTTGTCTGTGTCTTGATGTTATCTTGTTGTCTGGCTCCTTCTTCCTTGTAGCTCCTAGGGGGGTGTTTGTAAATATTTATGTGCTTATGTCCCCACTCAGCTCAGCGGGCCAAGCCTGCTGGGAAAACTGGTTCTGTTCCCTTGGCTGGAAAGTCAGTTTACAGTCTCTGAGTTTCTCCAAAAAGGGCCGAATTGCCCGAAAACCTTACACGGTCGAAACTGACCACCGCCCCCTGGTCAACATCATTAACAAAGACCTGAACGACATGACTCCTCGCCTCCAGCGCATCTTACTCAAACTCAGGAGGTACGATTTTGAACTGATCTACACTCCGGGGAAGGAACTCATAGTGGCGGACACTCTTTCCCGAGCAGTGAGCACACCACCAGATGCGGAGGGGTTCGTGCGTCAAATTGAGGCACACGTGACTCTGACAGCAGCAAATATGCCAGCTGATGATCCTTGTCTGGCCCACATACGCGCAGAGACGGCGACTGACCCTCTGCTGCAGCGAGTGATGCGCCACATGACGGAAGGGTGGCTAAAAGGGCAGTGCCCCCAGTTTTATAATGTGCGAGATGATCTCACCAATATAGACGGGGTCCTTATGAAATCGCATAGGATCGTCATTCCACACAGTGTGCGCCAGATGATTCTTCGTCAACTACACGAAGGCCACTTGGGCGTCGAAAAATGCAGACGAAGGGCCCGGGAGGCGGTATATTGGCCGGGTATTAATGAAGACATAGCCAACATGGTGCTCAACTGCACAACCTGTCAGAGGTTTCAGCCAGCGCAACCTCCGGAAACACTTCTACCACACGAGATGGTGACGTCCCCCTGGGCGAAGGTGGGTGTTGACCTATTTCACGCGCTCGGCAGAGATTACATTGTTATTATAGACTACTTCTCAAACTACCCGGAAGTCATGCCTCTCCATGATCTGACGTCGTCCGCAGTCATTGGGGCCTGCAAGGAAACGTTTGCTCGCCACGGCATTCCAAGGACTGTCATGTCAGACAATGGACCTTGTTTTGCCAGCCGTGAATGGTCGTCCTTTGCCGCAGCATATGGTTTCACTCATGTGACATCCAGCCCTCTGCATCCACAATCAAACGGGAAGGCTGAAAAGGGTGTCCACATCGCAAAGCGGCTCCTGTGCAAGGCGGCTGATGACGGATCGGACTTTAACCTTGCCTTGCTGGCCTATCGATCGGCCCCGTTATCCACGGGCCTCTCGCCAGCGCAGCTACTAATGGGTCGCTCCCTCAGGACGACAGTACCTTCCGTCCTGGCACCGACAACAGACCATGAGGCGGTTCTTCGGAACATGCAACTGCAGCGTGATCGCCAGAAAGGTCGGTACGACACACGAGCGACGGACCTGCCCCCCCTGTCCTCCGGAGACAAAGTACGCGTCCATCAACCGTATGGTGGCTGGTCAGCACTGGCCGAAGTCCTTCGACAAGTGGCTCCCCGCTCGTTCCTCGTTCGCATGCCGGATGGTTCCGTGCGTCGCCGCAATCGGCGCGCCCTTCGCCGACTTCCACGCTCACAGCCACACAACACGCCAGATCCTCAACAGGCTTCCGAGGATGACTTTGTGGAGCTGCCGCACATCACGCCCTTTCCATCGCCACCCATGGCCATGCCTGCACAGCAGCCGGTGGTTCTTGATCCACCCTTAAGGCGGTCAACCCGAATTCGTCGCAAACCCATTAGAATGGACTTATAATACAGTTCATATGTTTAATAAGTTGGACAATTTTACATGATAACCTGTTGTTGTTTATCGTTCCAGATGTCGTCTGACTGGACAACTGTTCAAATTTTTTTTCTTCTTCTCTCGTTCGCATTTCTGTTATGTTATGGTACAACTGGATTCATGTGACGCACTCGACATCGCCCCATGTACATAGTTCCGTCATAGACACATGCTGCACACGACACACACACACTCTTAGATGCACTCACGTCACGATCATATTTATTACCACGTAGGCACATATCTTTGTAAAAAGGGGGGATGTCATGATATTCAAACACACACATCATGATGGACACACTAACAGGCAAATCAGAGTACACAACACCACAACCAATCACAGACAAGAACACCAACCACATAAAAAGCACGAGCACGACACCTGGAGGTCAGTAGGTCTGGGGAGAAGGAAACAAGAAAGAGCTGTTGAAACACCACAAGCAGGGAGCCCCTCACGTGCAGAGTGCAAAGACCAAGTTGTAAATAGTGAGTTTAAATAAAGAAGCGTTGTACCATATGCAACTGTGTTGGCTCTTCTGTGTGTCAGAACACCCAACACCACAGTTAGGATCCGGAATGTTCTGTCTGAGAGTGAGTGAGACAGATTCACACAGCGAGTGGTTAGGATCCGGAATGTTCTGTCTGAGAGTGAGAGAGACAGATTCACACAGCGAGTGGTTAGGATCCGGAATGTTCTGTCTGAGAGTGAGAGAGACAGACTCACACAGCGAGTGGTTAGGATCCGGAATGTTCTGTCTGAGAGTGAGAGAGGCAGATTCACACAGCGAGTGGTTAGGATCCGGAATGTTCTGTCTGAGAGTGAGAGAGACAGATTCACACAGCGAGTGGTTAGGATCCGGAATGTTCTGTCTGAGAGTGTGGTGGAGACAGATTCACACAGCGAGTGGTTAGGATCCGGAATGTTCTGTCTGAGAGTGAGAGAGACAGATTCACACAGCGAGTGGTTAGGATCCGGAATGTTCTGTCTGAGAGTGTGGTGGAGACAGATTCACACAGCGAGTGGTTAGGATCTGGAATGTACTGTCTGAGAGTGAGAGAGACCGATTCACACAGCGAGTGGTTAGGATCCGGAATGTTCTGTCTGAGAGTGAGAGAGACAGATTCACACAGCGAGTGGTTAGGATCTGGAATGTTCTGTCTGAGAGTGAGAGAGACAGATTCACACAGCGAGTGGTTAGGATCCGGAATGTTCTGTCTGAGAGTGAGAGAGACAGATTCACACAGCGAGTGGTTAGGATCCGGAATGTTCTGTCTGAGAGTGAGAGAGACAGATTCACACAGCGAGTGGTTAGGATCCGGAATGTTCTATCTGAGAATGAGAGAGACAGATTCACACAGCGAGTGGTTAGGATCCGGAATGTTCTATCTGAGAGTGAGAGAGACAGATTCACGCAGCGAGTGGTTAGGATCTGGAATGTTCTGTCTGAGAGTGAGACAGATTCACACAGCGAGTGGTTAGGATCCGGAATGTTCTGTCTGTGAGTGTGGTGGAGACAGATTCACACAGCGAGTGGTTAGGATCCGGAATGTTCTGTCTGTGAGTCTGGTGGAGGCAGATTCACACAGCGAGTGGTTAGGATCTGGAATGTACTGTCTGAGAGTGTGGTGGAGACAGATTCAGACAGCGAGTGGTTAGGATCTGGAATGTACTGTCTGTGAGTGTGGTGGAGGCAGATTCACACAGCGAGTGGTTAGGATCTGGAATGTTCTGTCTGAGAGAGAGAGAGATTCACACAGCGAGTGGTTAGGATCCGGAATGTTCTGTCTGAGAGTGAGAGAGACAGATTCACGCAGCGAGTGGTTGGGATCCGGAATGTTCTGACTGAGAGTGAGAGAGACAGATTCACACAGCGAGTGGTTAGGATCCGGAATGTTCTGTCTGAGAGTGAGAGAGACAGATTCACACAGCGAGTGGTTAGGATCTGGAATGTACTGTCTGTGAGTGTGGTGGAGGCAGATTCACACAGCGAGTGGTTAGGATCCGGAATGTACTGTCTGAGAGTGAGAGAGACAGATTCACACAGCGAGTGGTTAGGATCTGGAATGTTCTGTCTGAGAGAGAGAGAGATTCACACAGCGAGTGGTTAGGATCCGGAATGTTCTGTCTGAGAGTGAGAGAGACAGATTCACGCAGCGAGTTGTTGGGATCCGGAATGTTCTGTCTGAGAGTGAGAGAGACAGATTCACACAGCGAGTGGTTAGGATCCGGAATGTTCTGTCTGAGAGTGAGAGAGACAGATTCACACAGCGAGTGGTTAGGATCTGGAATGTACTGTCTGTGAGTGTGGTGGAGGCAGATTCACACAGCGAGTGGTTAGGATCTGGAATGTACTGTCTGTGAGTGTGGTGGAGACAAATTCACACAGCGAGTGGTTAGGATCCGGAATGTTCTGTCTGTGAGTGTGGTGGAGGCAGATTCGCACAGCGAGTGGTTAGGATCTGGAATGTACTGTCTGTGAGTGTGGTGGAGGCAGATTCACACAGCGAGTGGTTAGGATCCGGAATGCACCGTCTGTGAGTGTGGTGGAGACAAATTCACACAGCGAGTGGTTAGGATCCGGAATGTTCTGTCTGTGAGTGTGGTGGAGGCAGATTCGCACAGCGAGTGGTTAGGATCCGGAATGTTCTGTCTGAGTGTGGCGGAGACAGATTCACACAGCGAGTGGTTAGGATCCGGAATGTTCTGTCTGAGTGTGGCGGAGACAGATTCACACAGCGAGTGGTTAGGATCCGGAATGTTCTGTCTGAGAGTGTGGTGGAGACAGGTTCACACAGCGAGTGGTTAGGATCTGGAATGCTCTGTCTGAGTGTGGCGGAGACAGATTCACACAGCGAGTGGTTAGGATCCGGAATGTTCTGTCTGAGAGAGAGAGAGATTCACACAGCGAGTGGTTAGGATCCGGAATGTTCTGTCTGAGAGTGTGGTGGAGGCAGGTTCACACAGCGAGTGGTCAGGATCTGGAATGTACTGTCTGCGAGTGTGGTGGAGACAGATTCACACAGCGAGTGATTAGGATCTGGAATGTTCTGTCTATGAGTGTGGTGGAGGCAGATTCACACAGCGAGTGGTTAGGATCTGGAATGTTCTGTCTGTGAGTGTGGTGGAGACAGATTCACACAGCGAGTGGTTAGGATCCGGAATGTTCTGTCTGTGAGTGTGGTGGAGGCAGATTCACACAGCGAGTGGTTAGGATCTGGAATGTTCTGTCTGTGAGTGTGGTGGAGACAGATTCACACAGCGAGTGGTTAGGATCTGGAATGTTCTGTCTGTGAGTGTGGTGGAGACAGATTCACACAGCGAGTGGTTAGGATCCGGAATGTTCTGTCTGAGAGCGAGAGCGACAGATTCACACAGCGAGTGGTTAGGATCCGGAATGTTCTGTCTGAGAGTGAGAGAGAGTCACACAGCGAGTGGTTAGGATCAGGAATGTTCTGTCTGAGAGTGAGAGAGACAGAATCACACAGCGAGTGGTTAGGATCCGGAATGTTCTGTCTGAGAGTGAGAGAGACAGATTCACACAGCGAGTGGTTAGGCTCCGGAATGTTCTGCCTGTGAGTGTGGTGGAGACAGATTCACACAGCGAGTGGTTAGGATCCGGAATGTTCTGTCTGAGAGTGAGAGAGACAGATTCACACAGCGAGTGGTTAGGATCCGGAATGTTCTGTCTGAGAGTGAGAGAGACAGATTCACACGGCGAGTGGTTAGGATCCGGAATGTTCTGTCTGTGAGTGTGGTGGAGACAGATTCACACAGCGAGTGGTTAGGATCCGGAATGTCCTGTCTGTGAGTGTGGTGGAGACAGATTCACACAGCGAGTGGTTAGGATCCGGAATGTTCTGTCTGTGAGTGTGGTGGAGACAGATTCACACAGCGAGTGGTTAGGATCGGGAATGTACTGTCTGAGAGTGTGGTGGAGACAGATTCACACAGCGAGTGGTTAGGATCCGGAATGTTCTGTCAGAGAGTGTGGTGGAGGCAGATTCACACAGCGAGTGGTTAGGATCCGGAATGTTCTGTCTGTGAGTGTGGTGGAGGCAGATTCACACAGCGAGTGGTTAGGATCGGGAATGTACTGTCTGAGAGTGTGGTGGAGGCAGATTCACACAGCGAGTGGTTAGGATCTGGAATGTTCTGTCTGAGAGAGAGAGAGATTCACACAGCGAGTGGTTAGGATCCGGAATGTTCTGTCTGAGAGTGAGAGAGACAGATTCACACAGCGAGTGGTTAGGATCCGGAATGTTCTGTCTGAGAGTGAGAGAGACAGACTCACACAGCGAGTGGTTAGGATCCGGAATGTTCTGTCTGTGAGTGTGGTGGAGGCAGATTCACACAGCGAGTGGTTAGGATCCGGAATGTTCTGTCTGAGAGTGAGAGAGACAGACTCACACAGCGAGTGGTTAGGATCCGGAATGTTCTGTCTGTGAGTGTTGTGGAGACTGATTCACACAGCGAGTGATTAGGATCTGGAATGTTCTGTCTGTGAGTGTGGTGGAGACAGATTCACACAGCGAGTGGTTAGGATCCGGAATGTTCTGTCTGTGAGTGTGGTGGAGACAGATTCACACAGCGAGTGGTTAGGATCTGGAATGTTCTGTCTGTGAGTGTGGTGGAGACAGATTCACACAGCGAGTGGTTAGGATCCGGAATGTTCTGTCTGAGAGAGAGAGCGACAGATTCACACGGCGAGTGGTTAGGATCCGGAATGTTCTGTCTGAGAGTGAGAGAGATTCACACAGCGAGTGGTTAGGATCCGGAATGTTCTGTCTGAGAGTGAGAGAGACAGAATCACACAGCGAGTGGTTAGGATCCGGAATGTTCTGTCTGTGAGTGTGGTGGAGACAGATTCACACAGCGAGTGGTTAGGATCTGGAATGTTCTGTCTGAGAGTGTGGTGGAGACAGATTCACACAGCGAGTGGTTAGGATCCGGAATGTTCTGTCTGAGAGCGAGAGCGACAGATTCACACAGCGAGTGGTTAGGATCCGGAATGTTCTGTCTGAGAGTGAGAGAGAGTCACACAGCAAGTGGTTAGGATCTGGAATGTTCTGTCTGAGAGTGAGAGAGACAGAATCACACAGCGAGTGGTTAGGATCCGGAATGTTCTGTCTGAGAGTGAGAGAGACAGAATCACAGAGCGAGTGGTTAGGATCCGGAATGTTCTGTCTGAGAGTGTGGTGGAGACAGATTCACACAGCGAGTGGTTAGGATCCGGAATGTTCTGTCTGTGAGTGTGGTGGAGACAGATTCACACAGCGAGTGGTTAGGATCCGTAATGTTCTGTCTGTGAGTGTGGTGGAGACAGATTCACACAGCGAGTGGTTAGGATCGGGAATGTACTGTCTGAGAGAGAGAGAGATTCACACAGCGAGTGGTTAGGATCCGGAATGTTCTGTCTGAGAGTGTGGTGGAGACAGATTCACACAGCGAGTGGTTAGGATCCGGAATGTTCTGTCTGAGAGTGAGAGAGACAGATTCACACAGCGAGTGGTTAGGATCTGGAATGTTCTGTCTGAGAGAGAGAGAGATTCACACAGCGAGTGGTTAGGATCCGGAATGTTCTGTCTGAGAGTGTGGTGGAGACAGATTCACACAGCGAGTGGTTAGGATCCGGAATGTTCTGTCTGAGAGTGAGAGAGACAGATTCACACAGCGAGTGGTTAGGATCCGGAATGTTCTGTCTGAGAGTGAGAGAGGCAGATTCACACAGCGAGTGGTTAGGATCCGGAATGTTCTGTCTGTGAGTGTTGTGGAGACAGATTCACACAGCGAGTGGTTAGGATCTGGAATGTTCTGTCTGTGAGTGTGGTGGAGACAGATTCACACAGCGAGTGGTTAGGATCGGGAATGTTCTGTCTGAGAGTGAGACAGATTCACACAGCGAGTGGTTAGGATCCGGAATGTTCTGTCTGTGAGTGAGAGAGACAGATTCACACAGCGAGTGGTTAGGATCCGGAATGTTCTGTCTGAGAGTGAGAGAGACAGATTCACACAGCGAGTGGTTAGGATCCGGAATGTTCTGTCTGTGAGTGTGGTGGAGACAGATTCACACAGCGAGTGGTTAGGATCCGGAATGTTCTGTCTGTGAGTGTGGTGGAGACAGATTCACACAGCGAGTGGTTAGGATCTGGAATGTTCTGTCTGTGAGTGTGGTGGAGACAGATTCACACAGCGAGTGGTTAGGATCCGGAATGTTCTGTCTGAGAGCGAGAGCGACAGATTCACACAGCGAGTGGTTAGGATCCGGAATGTTCTGTCTGAGAGTGAGAGAGATTCACACAGCGAGTGGTTAGGATCCGGAATGTTCTGTCTGAGAGTGAGAGAGACAGAATCACACAGCGAGTGGTTAGGATCCGGAATGTTCTGTCTGAGAGTGAGAGAGATTCACACAGCGAGTGGTTAGGATCCGGAATGTTCTGTCTGTGAGTGTGGTGGAGACAGATTCACACAGCGAGTGGTTAGGATCCGGAATGTTCTGTCTGTGAGTGTGGTGGAGACAGATTCACACAGCGAATGTTTAGGATCCGGAATGTTCTGTCTGAGAGTGAGAGAGATTCACACAGCGAGTGGTTAGGATCCGGAATGTTCTGTCTGACAGTGAGAGAGACAGAATCACACAGCGAGTGGTTAGGATCCGGAATGTTCTGTCTGAGAGTGAGAGAGATTCACACAGCGAGTGGTTAGGATCCGGAATGTTCTGTCTGTGAGTGTGGTGGAGACAGATTCACACAGCGAGTGGTTAGGATCTGGAATGTTGTGTCTGTGAGTGTGGTGGAGACAGATTCACACAGCGAGTGGTTAGGATCCGGAATGTTCTGTCTGAGAGCGAGAGCGACAGATTCACACAGCGAGTGGTTAGGATCCGGAATGTTCTGTCTGAGAGTGAGAGAGAGTCACACAGCGAGTGGTTAGGATCCGGAATGTTCTGTCTGAGAGTGAGAGAGACAGAATCACACAGCGAGTGGTTAGGATCCGGAATGTTCTGTCTGAGAGTGAGAGAGACAGATTCACACAGCGAGTGGTTAGGCTCCGGAATGTTCTGCCTGTGAGTGTGGTGGAGACAGATTCACACAGCGAGTGGTTAGGATCCGGAATGTTCTGTCTGAGAGTGAGAGAGACAGATTCACACAGCGAGTGGTTAGGATCCGGAATGTTCTGTCTGAGAGTGAGAGAGACAGAATCACAGAGTGAGTGGTTAGGATCCGGAATGTTCTGTCTGAGAGTGAGAGAGACAGATTCACACAGCGAGTGGTTAGGATCCGGAATGTTCTGTCTGAGAGTGAGAGAGACAGATTCACACAGCGAGTGGTTAGGATCCGGAATGTTCTGTCTGAGAGAGAGACAGATTCACACAACGAGTGGTTAGGATCCGGAATGTTCTGTCTGTGAGTGTGGTGGAGACAGATTCACACAGCGAGTGGTTAGGATCCGGAATGTTCTGTCTGAGAGTGTGGTGGAGACAGATTCACACAGCGAGTGGTTAGGATCCGGAATGTTCTGTCTGTGAGTGTGGTGGAGACAGATTCACACAGCGAGTGGTTAGAATCGGGAATGTTCTGTCTGAAAGTGAGAGAGACAGATTCACACAGCGAGTGGTTAGGATCCGGAATGTACTGTCTGTGAGTGTGGTGGAGACAGATTCACACAGCGAGTGGTTAGGATGGGGAATGTTCTGTCTGAAAGTGAGAGAGACAGATTCACACAGCGCGTGGTTAGGATCCGGAATGTTCTGTCTGAGAGTGAGAGAGACAGATTCACACAGCGAGTGGTTAGGATCCGGAATGTCCTGTCTGAGAGAGACAGATTCACACAGCGAGTGGTTAGGATCCGGAATGTCCTGTCTGAGAGAGACAGATTCACACAGCGAGTGGTTAGGATCCGGAATGTCCTGTCTGTGAGTGTGGTGGAGACAGATTCGCACAGCGAGTGGTTAGGATCCGGAATGTTCTGTCTGTGAGTGAGAGAGACAGATTCACACAGCGAGTGGTTAGGATCCGGAATGTTCTGTCTGAGAGTGAGAGAGACAGATTCACACAGCGAGTGGTTAGGATCCGGAATGTTCTGTCTCAGAGTGAGAGAGACAGATTCACACAGCGAGTGGTTAGGATCCGGAATGTTCTGTCTCTGAGTGTGGTGGAGACAGATTCGCACAGCGAGTGGTTAGGATCCGGAATGTTCTGTCTGTGAGTGAGAGATACAGATTCACACAGCGAGTGGTTAGGATCCGGAATGTTCTGTCTGAGAGTGAGAGAGACAGATTCACACAGCGAGTGGTTAGGATCTGGAATGTTCTGTCTGAGAGAGAGACAGATTCACACAGTGAGTGGTTAGGATCCGGAATGTTCTGTCTGAGAGTGAGAGAGACAGATTCACACAGCGAGTGGTTAGGATCCGGAATGTTCTGTCTGTGAGTGAGAGAGACAGATTCACACAGCGAGTGGTTAGGATCCGGAATGTTCTGTCTGAGAGTGAGAGAGACAGATTCACACAGCGAGTGGTTAGGATCCGGAATGTTCTGTCTGAGAGTGAGAGAGACAGATTCACACAGCGAGTGGTTAGGATCCGGAATGTTCTGTCTGAGAGTGAGAGAGACAGATTCACACAGCGAGTGGTTAGGATCTGGAATGTACTGTCTGAGAGTGTGGTGGAGACAGATTCACACAGCGAGTGGTTAGGATCCGCAATGTACTGTCTGTGAGTGTGGTGGAGACAGATTCACACAGCGAGTGGTTAGGATCTGGAATGTACTGTCTGTGAGTGTGGTGGAGACAGATTCACACAGCGAGTGGTTAGGATCTGGAATGTACTGTCTGTGAGTGTGGTGGAGGCAGATTCACACAGCGAGTGGTTAGGGTCTGGAATGTTCTGTCTGAGAGTGTGGTGGAGACTGATTCACACAGCGAGTAGTTAGGATCCGGAATGTACTGTCTATGAGTGTGGTGGAGACAGAGTCACACAGCGAGTGGTTAGGGTCTGGAATGTTCTGTCTGAGAGTGTGGTGGAGACAGATTCACACAGCGAGTGGTTAGGATCCGGAATGTTCTGTCTGTGAGTGTGGTGGCGACAGATTCACACAGCGAGTGGTTAGGATCTGGAATGTACTGTCTGTGAGTGTGGTGGAGGCAGATTCACACAGCGAGTGGTTAGGATCCGGAATGCACTGTCTGAGAGTGAGAGAGACAGATTCACACAGCGAGTGGTTAGAATCCGGAATGTCCTGTCTGTGAGTGTGGTGGAGACAGATTCGCACAGCGAGTGGTTAGGATCCGGAATGTTCTGTCTGTGAGTGAGAGAGACAGATTCACACAGCGAGTGGTTAGGATCCGGAATGTTCTGTCTGAGAGTGAGAGAGACAGATTCACACAGCGAGTGGTTAGGATCCGGAATGTTCTGTCTCAGAGTGAGAGAGACAGATTCACACAGCGAGTGGTTAGGATCCGGAATGTTCTGTCTCTGAGTGTGGTGGAGACAGATTCGCACAGCGAGTGGTTAGGATCCGGAATGTTCTGTCTGTGAGTGAGAGATACAGATTCACACAGCGAGTGGTTAGGATCCGGAATGTTCTGTCTGAGAGTGAGAGAGACAGATTCACACAGCGAGTGGTTAGGATCTGGAATGTTCTGTCTGAGAGAGAGACAGATTCACACAGTGAGTGGTTAGGATCCGGAATGTTCTGTCTGAGAGTGAGAGAGACAGATTCACACAGCGAGTGGTTAGGATCCGGAATGTTCTGTCTGTGAGTGAGAGAGACAGATTCACACAGCGAGTGGTTAGGATCCGGAATGTTCTGTCTGAGAGTGAGAGAGACAGATTCACACAGCGAGTAGTTAGGATCCGGAATGTTCTGTCTGAGAGTGAGAGAGACAGATTCACACAGCGAGTGGTTAGGATCCGGAATGTTCTGTCTGAGAGTGAGAGAGACAGATTCACACAGCGAGTGGTTAGGATCTGGAATGTACTGTCTGAGAGTGTGGTGGAGACAGATTCACACAGCGAGTGGTTAGGATCCGCAATGTACTGTCTGTGAGTGTGGTGGAGACAGATTCACACAGCGAGTGGTTAGGATCTGGAATGTACTGTCTGTGAGTGTGGTGGAGACAGATTCACACAGCGAGTGGTTAGGATCTGGAATGTACTGTCTGTGAGTGTGGTGGAGGCAGATTCACACAGCGAGTGGTTAGGGTCTGGAATGTTCTGTCTGAGAGTGTGGTGGAGACTGATTCACACAGCGAGTAGTTAGGATCCGGAATGTACTGTCTATGAGTGTGGTGGAGACAGAGTCACACAGCGAGTGGTTAGGGTCTGGAATGTTCTGTCTGAGAGTGTGGTGGAGACAGATTCACACAGCGAGTGGTTAGGATCCGGAATGTTCTGTCTGTGAGTGTGGTGGCGACAGATTCACACAGCGAGTGGTTAGGATCTGGAATGTACTGTCTGTGAGTGTGGTGGAGGCAGATTCACACAGCGAGTGGTTAGGATCCGGAATGCACTGTCTGAGAGTGAGAGAGACAGATTCACACAGCGAGTGGTTAGGATCCGGAATGTTCTGTCTGTGAGTGTGGTGGAGACAGATTCACACAGCGAGTGGTTAGGATCCGGAATGTTCTGTCTGAGAGTGAGAGAGACAGATTCACACAGCGAGTGGTTAGGATCCGGAATGTTCTGTCTGAGAGTGAGAGAGACAGATTCACACAGCGAGTGGTTAGGATCTGGAATGTACTGTCTGAGAGTGTGGTGGAGACAGATTCACACAGCGAGTGGTTAGGATCTGGAATGTTCTGTCTGAGATTGAGAGAGACAGATTCACACAGCGAGTGGTTAGGATCCGCAATTTACTGTCTGTGAGTGTGGTGGAGACAGATTCACACAGCGAGTGGTTAGGATCTGGAATGTACTGTCTGTGAGTGTGGTGGAGGCAGATTCACACATCGAGTGGTTAGGGTCTGGAATGTTCTGTCTGAGAGTGTGGTGGAGGCAGATTCACACAGCGAGTGGTTAGGATCTGGAATGTACTGTCTGTGAGTGTGGTGGAGACAGATTCACACAGCGAGTGGTTAGGATCTGGAATGTACTGTCTGTGAGTGTGGTGGAGGCAGATTCACACAGCGAGTGGTTAGGGTCTGGAATGTTCTGTCTGAGAGTGTGGTGGAGACAGATTCACACAGCGAGTGGTTAGGATCCGGAATGTTCTGTCTGTGAGTGTGGTGGAGACAGATTCACACAGCGAGTGGTTAGGATCTGGAATGTACTGTCTGTGAGTGTGGTGGAGGCAGATTCACACAGCGAGTGGTTAGGATCCGGAATGTTCTGTCTGAGAGTGTGGTGGAGGCAGATTCACACAGCGAGTGGTTAGGATCCGGAATGTTCTGTCTGAGAGTGTGGTGGAGACAGATTCACACAGCGAGTGGTTAGGATCCGGAATGTTCTGTCTGAGAGTGTGGTGGAGACAGATTCACACAGCGAGTGGTTAGGATCCGGAATGTTCTGTCTGAGAGTGTGGTGGAGACAGATTCACACAGCGAGTGGTTAGGATCCGGAATGTTCTGTCTGTGAGTGTGGTGGAGACAGATTCACACAGCGAGTTGTTAGGATCCGGAATGTTCTGTCTGAGAGTGTGGTGGAGGCATATTCACACAGCGAGTGGTTAGGATCTGGAATGTTCTGTCTGAGAGTGAGAGAGACAGATTCACACAGCGAGTGGTTAGGATCCGGAATGCACTGTCTGAGAGTGAGACAGATTCACACAGCGAGTGGTTAGGATCCGGAATGTTCTATCTGAGAGTGAGAGAGACAGATTCACACAGCGAGTGGTTAGGGTCTGGAATGTTCTGTCTGAGAGTGTGGTGGAGACAGATTCACACAGCGAGTGGTTAGGATCCGGAATGTTCTGTCTGAGAGTGTGGTGGAGGCAGATTCACACAGCGAGTGGTTAGGATCTGGAATGTACTGTCTGTGCGTGTGGTGGAGACAGATTCACACAGCGAGTGGTTAGGATCCGGAATGTTCTGTCTGAGAGTGTGGTGGAGACAGATTCACACAGCGAGTGGTTAGGATCCGGAATGCACTGTCTGAGAGTGAGAGAGACAGATTCACACAGCGAGTGGTTAGGATCCGGAATGTTCTGTCTGTGAGTGTGGTGGAGACAGATTCACACAGCGAGTGGTTAGGATCCGGAATGTTCTGTCTGAGAGTGAGAGAGACAGATTCACACAGCGAGTGGTTAGGATCCGGAATGTTCTGTCTGAGAGTGAGAGAGACAGATTCACACAGCGAGTGGTTAGGATCTGGAATGTACTGTCTGAGAGTGAGACAGATTCACACAGCGAGTGGTTAGGATCTGGAATGTTCTGTCTGAGATTGAGAGAGACAGATTCACACAGCGAGTGGTTAGGATCTGGAATGTTCTGTCTGAGATTGAGAGAGACAGATTCACACAGCGAGTGGTTAGGATCCGGAATGTTCTGTCTGTGAGTGTGGTGGAGACAGATTCACACAGCGAGTGGTTAGGATCTGGAATGTACTGTCTGTGAGTGTGGTGGAGGCAGATTCACACAGCGAGTGGTTAGGATCCGGAATGCACTGTCTGAGAGTGAGAGAGACAGATTCACACAGCGAGTGGTTAGGATCCGGAATGTTCTGTCTGTGAGTGTGGTGGAGACAGATTCACACAGCGAGTGGTTAGGATCCGGAATGTTCTGTCTGAGAGTGAGAGAGACAGATTCACACAGCGAGTGGTTAGGATCCGGAATGTTCTGTCTGAGAGTGAGAGAGACAGATTCACACAGCGAGTGGTTAGGATCTGGAATGTACTGTCTGAGAGTGTGGTGGAGACAGATTCACACAGCGAGTGGTTAGGATCTGGAATGTTCTGTCTGAGATTGAGAGAGACAGATTCACACAGCGAGTGGTTAGGATCCGCAATTTACTGTCTGTGAGTGTGGTGGAGACAGATTCACACAGCGAGTGGTTAGGATCTGGAATGTACTGTCTGTGAGTGTGGTGGAGGCAGATTCACACATCGAGTGGTTAGGGTCTGGAATGTTCTGTCTGAGAGTGTGGTGGAGGCAGATTCACACAGCGAGTGGTTAGGATCTGGAATGTACTGTCTGTGAGTGTGGTGGAGACAGATTCACACAGCGGGTGGTTAGGATCTGGAATGTACTGTCTGTGAGTGTGGTGGAGGCAGATTCACACAGCGAGTGGTTAGGGTCTGGAATGTTCTGTCTGAGAGTGTGGTGGAGACAGATTCACACAGCGAGTGGTTAGGATCCGGAATGTACTGTCTATGAGTGTCGTGGAGACAGAGTCACACAGCGAGTGGTTAGGGTCTGGAATGTTCTGTCTGAGAGTGTGGTGGAGACAGATTCACACAGCGAGTGGTTAGGATCCGGAATGTTCTGTCTGTGAGTTTGGTGGAGACAGATTCACACAGCGAGTGGTTAGGATCTGGAATGTACTGTCTGTGAGTGTGGTGGAGGCAGATTCACACAGCGAGTGGTTAGGATCCGGAATGCACTGTCTGAGAGTGAGAGAGACAGATTCACACAGCGAGTGGTTAGGATCCGGAATGTTCTGTCTGAGAGTGTGGTGGAGACAGATTCACACAGCGAGTGGTTAGGATCCGGAATGTTTTGTCTATGAGTGTCGTGGAGACAGAGTCACACAGCGAGTGGTTAGGATCCGGAATGTTCTGTCTGAGAGTGTGGTGGAGGCAGATTCACACAGCGAGTGGTTAGGATCTGGAATGTTCTGTCTGAGAGTGAGAGAGACAGATTCACACAGCGAGTGGTTAGGATCCGGAATGCACTGTCTGAGAGTGAGAGAGACAGATTCACACAGCGAGTGGTTAGGGTCTGGAATGTTCTGTCTGAGAGTGTGGTGGAGACAGATTCACACAGCGAGTGGTTAGGATCCGGAATGTTCTGTCTGAGAGTGTGGTGGAGACAGATTCACACAGCGAGTGGTTAGGATCCGGAATGTTCTGTCTGTGAGTGTGGTGGAGACAGATTCACACAGCGAGTGGTTAGGATCCGGAATGTTCTGTCTGAGAGTGTGGTGGAGGCAGATTCACACAGCGAGTGGTTAGGATCTGGAATGTTCTGTCTGAGAGTGTGGTGGAGAAAGATTCACACAGCGAGTGGTTAGGATCCGGAATGTTCTGTCTGAGAGAGAGACAGATTCACACAGCGAGTGGTTAGGATCCGGAATGCACTGTCTGAGAGTGAGAGAGACAGATTCACACAGCGAGTGGTTAGGGTCTGGAATGTTCTGTCTGAGAGTGTGGTGGAGACAGATTCACACAGCGAGTGGTTAGGATCCGGAATGTTCTGTCTGAGAGTGTGGTGGAGGCAGATTCACACAGCGAGTGGTTAGGATCTGGAATGTACTGTCTGAGAGTGTGGTGGAGAGAGATTCACACAGCGAGTGGTTAGGATCCGGAATGTTCTGTCTGAGAGTGTGGTGGAGAGAGATTCACACAGCGAGTGGTTAGGATCCGGAATGTTCTGTCTGAGTGTGTGGTGGAGAGAGATTCACACAGCGAGTGGTTAGGATCCGGAATGTTCTGTCTGAGAGTGAGAGAGACAGATTCACACAGCGAGTGGTTAGGAATCCGGAATGTTCTATCTGAGAGTGAGAGAGACAGATTCTCACAGCGAGTGGTTAGGATCCGGAATGTACTGTCTGAGAGTGTGGTGGAGACAGATTCACACAGCGAGTGGTTAGGATCCGGAATGTTCTGTCTGTGAGTGTGGTGGAGACAGATTCACACAGCGAGTGGTTAGGATCTGGAATGTTCTGTCTGAGAGTGAGAGAGACAGATTCACACAGCGAGTGGTTAGGATCCGGAATGTTCTGTCTGAGAGTGAGTGAGACAGATTCACACAGCGAGTGGTTAGGATCCGGAATGTTCTGTCTGAGAGTGAGAGAGACAGATTCACACAGCGAGTGGTTAGGATCCGGAATTTTCTGTCTGAGAGTGAGAGAGACAGATTCACACAGCGAGTGGTTAGGATCCGGAATGTTCTGTCTGAGAGTGTGGTGGAGACAGATTCACACAGCGAGTGGTTAGGATCCGGAATGTTCTGTCTGAGAGTGAGAGAGACAGATGCACACAGCGAGTGGTTAGGATCCGGAATGTTCTGTCTGAGAGTGAGAGAGACAGATTCACACAGCGAGTGGTTAGGATCCGGAATGTTCTATCTGAGAATGAGAGAGACAGATTCACACAGCGAGTGGTTAGGATCCGGAATGTTCTATCTGAGAGTGAGAGAGACAGATTCACACAGCGAGTGGTTAGGATCTGGAATGTTCTGTCTGAGAGTGTGGTGGAGGCAGATTCACACAGCGAGTGGTTAGGATCCGGAATGTTCTGTCTGAGAGTGAGAGAGACAGATTCACACAGCGAGTGGTTAGGATCCGGAATGTTCTGTCTGTGAGTGTGGTGGAGGCAGATTCACGCAGCGAGATGTTAGGATCCGGAATGTTCTGTCTGTGAGTGTGGTGGAGGCAGATTCACGCAGCGAGTGGTTAGGATCTGGAATGTTCTGTCTGAGAGTGAGACAGATTCACACAGCGAGTGGTTAGGATCTGGAATGTACTGTCTGTGAGTGTGGTGGAGGCAGATTCACACAGCGAGTGGTTAGGATCCGGAATGTACTGTCTGTGAGAGTGAGAGAGACAGATTCACACAGCGAGTGGTTATGATCCGGAATGTTCTGTCTGAGAGTGAGAGAGACAGATTCACACAGCGAGTGGTTAGGATCTGGAATGTTCTGTCTGAGAGAGAGAGAGATTCACACAGCGAGTGGTTAGGATCCGGAATGTTCTGTCTGAGAGTGTGGTGGAGACAGATTCACACAGCGAGTGGTTAGGATCTGGAATGTTCTGTCTGAGTGAGAGAGAGAGAGATTCACACAGCGAGTGGTTAGGATCCGGAATGTTCTGTCTGAGAGTGAGAGAGACAGATTCACGCAGCGAGTGGTTGGGATCCGGAATGTTCTGACTGAGAGTGAGAGAGACAGATTCACACAGCGAGTGGTTAGGATCCGGAATGTTCTGTCTGAGAGTGAGAGAGGCAGATTCACACAGCGAGTGGTTAGGATCTGGAATGTACTGTCTGTGAGTGTGGTGGAGGCAGATTCACACAGCGAGTGGTTAGGATCCGGAATGTACTGTCTGAGAGTGAGACAGACAGATTCACACAGCGAGTGGTTAGGATCTGGAATGTTCTGTCTGAGAGAGAGAGAGATTCACACAGCGAGTGGTTAGGATCCGGAATGTTCTGTCTGAGAGTGAGAGAGACAGATTCACGCAGCGAGTGGTTGGGATCCGGAATGTTCTGTCTGAGAGTGAGAGAGACAGATTCACACAGCGAGTGGTTAGGATCCGGAATGTTCTGTCTGAGAGTGAGAGAGACAGATTCACACAGCGAGTGGTTAGGATCTGGAATGTACTGTCTGTGAGTGTGGTGGAGGCAGATTCACACAGCGAGTCGTTAGGATCTGGAATGTACTGTCTGTGAGTGTGGTGGAGACAAATTCACACAGCGAGTGGTTAGGATCCGGAATGTTCTGTCTGTGAGTGTGGTGGAGGCAGATTCGCACAGCGAGTGGTTAGGATCTGGAATGTACTGTCTGAGAGTGTGGTGGAGGCAGATTCGCACAGCGAGTGGTTAGGATCCGGAATGCACCGTCTGTGAGTGTGGTGGAGACAGATTCACACAGCGAGTGGTTAGGATCGGGAATGTACTGTCTGTGAGTGTGGTGGAGGCAGATTCGCACAGCGAGTGGTTAGGATCCGGAATGTTCTGTCTGAGTGTGGCGGAGACAGATTCACACAGCGAGTGGTTAGGATCCGGAATGTTCTGTCTGAGTGTGGCGGAGACAGATTCACACAGCGAGTGGTTAGGATCCGGAATGTTCTGTCTGAGAGTGTGGTGGAGACAGATTCACACAGCGAGTGGTTAGGATCTGGAATGTTCTGTCTGAGTGTGGCGGAGACAGATTCACACAGCGAGTGGTTAGGATCCGGAATGTTCTGTCTGAGAGAGAGAGAGATTCACACAGCGAGTGGTTAGAATCCGGAATGTTCTGTCTGAGAGTGTGGTGGAGGCAGGTTCACACAGCGAGTGGTCAGGATCTGGAATGTACTGTCTGTGAGTGTGGTGGAGACAGATTCACACAGCGAGTGATTAGCATCTGGAATGTACTGTCTGTGAGTGTGGTGGAGACAGATTCACACAGCGAGTGGTTTGGATCCGGAATGTTCTGTCTGAGAGTGTGGTGGAGGCAGAGTCACACAGCGAGTGGTTAGGATCTGGAATGTACTGTCTGTGAGTGTGGTGGAGGCAGAGTCACCCAGCGAGTGGTTAGGATCTGGAATGTACTGTCTGTGAGTGTGGTGGAGACAGATTCACACAGCGAGTGGTTAGGATCTGGAATGTACTGTCTGTGAGTGTGGTGGAGACAGATTCACACAGCGAGTGGTTAGGATCCGGAATGTTCTGTCTGAGAGCGAGAGCGACAGATTCACACAGCGAGTGGTTTGGATCCGGAATGTTCTGTCTGAGAGTGAGAGAGATTCACACAGCGAGTGGTTAGGATCCGGAATGTTCTGTCTGAGAGTGAGAGAGACAGAATCACACAGCGAGTGGTTAGGATCCGGAATGTTCTGTCTGAGAGTGTGGTGGAGGCAGATTCACACAGCGAGTGGTTAGGATCTGGAATGTTCTGTCTGAGAGTGAGAGAGACAGATTCACACAGCGAGTGGTTAGGATCCGGAATGCACTGTCTGAGAGTGAGAGAGACAGATTCACACAGCGAGTGGTTAGGGTCTGGAATGTTCTGTCTGAGAGTGTGGTGGAGACAGATTCACACAGCGAGTGGTTAGGATCCGGAATGTTCTGTCTGAGAGTGTGGTGGAGACAGATTCACACAGCGAGTGGTTAGGATCCGGAATGTTCTGTCTGAGTGTGTGGTGGAGACAGATTCACACAGCGAGTGGTTAGGATCTGGAATGTACTGTCTGTGCGTGTGGTGGAGACAGATTCACACAGCGAGTGGTTAGGATCTGGAATGTACTGTCTGTGCGTGTGGTGGAGACAGATTCACACAGCGAGTGGTTTGGATCCGGAATGTTCTGTCTGAGAGTGTGGTGGAGACAGATTCACACAGCGAGTGGTTAGGATCCGGAATGTTCTGTCTGAGTGTGTGGTGGAGACAGATTCACACAGCGAGTGGTTAGGATCCGGAATGTTCTGTCTGAGAGTGTGGTGGAGACAGATTCACACAGCGAGTGGTTAGGATCCGGAATGTTCTGTCTGAGAGTGTGGTGGAGACAGATTCACACAGCGAGTGGTTAGGATCCGGAATGTTCTGTCTGAGAGTGAGAGAGACAGGTTCACACAGCGAGTGGTTAGGATCCGGAATGTTCTGTCTCTGAGTGTGGTGGAGGCAGATTCACACAGCGAGTGGTTAGGATCTGGAATGTACTGTCTGTGCGTGTGGTGGAGACAGATTCACACAGCGAGTGGTTAGGATCCGGAATGTTCTGTCTGAGAGTGTGGTGGAGACAGATTCACACAGCGAGTGGTTAGGATCCGGAATGTTCTGTCTCTGAGTGTGGTGGAGACAGATTCCCACAGCGAGTGGTTAGGATCCGGAATGTTCTGTCTCTGAGTGTGGTGGAGGCAGATTCACACAGCGAGTGGTTAGGATCTGGAATGTACTGTCTGTGCGTGTGGTGGAGACAGATTCACACAGCGAGTGGTTAGGATCCGGAATGTTCTGTCTGAGAGTGTGGTGGAGACAGATTCACACAGCGAGTGGTTAGGATCCGGAATGTTCTGTCTGAGAGTGAGAGAGACAGATTCACACAGCGAGTGGTTAGGATCTGGAATGTTCTGTCTGAGAGTGTGATGGAGGCAGATTCACACAGCGAGTGGTTAGGATCCGGAATGTTCTGTCTGAGAGTGAGAGAGACAGATTCACACAGCGAGTTGTTAGGATCTGGAATGTTCTGTCTGAGAGTGTGGTGGAGACAGATTCACACAGCGAGTGGTTAGGATCTGGAATGTACTGTCTGTGAGTGAGAGAGACAGATTCACACAGCGAGTGGTTAGGGTCTGGAATGTTCTGTCTGTGAGTGTGGTGGAGACAGATTCACACAGCGAGTGGTTAGGATCCGGAATGTTCTGTCTGTGAGTGTGGTGGAGGCAGATTCACACAGCGAGTGGTTAGGATCCGGAATGTTCTGTCTCTGAGTGTGGTGGAGACAGGTTCACACAGCGAGTGGTTAGGATCCGGAATGTTCTGTCTGAGAGTGCGGTGGAGACAGATTCACACAGCGAGTGGTTAGGATCCGGAATGTTCTGTCTGAGAGTGAGAGAGACAGATTCACACAGCGAGTGGTTAGGATCCGGAATGTTCTGTCTGTGAGTGCGGTGGAGACAGATTCACACAGCGAGTGGTTAGGATCTGGAATGTACTGTCTGAGAGTGTGGTGGAGACAGATTCACACAGCGAGTGGTTAGGATCCGGAATGTTCTGTCTGAGAGTGTGGTGGAGGCAGATTCACACAGCGAGTGGTTAGGATCTGGAATGTTCTGTCTGAGAGTGTGGGGGAGACAGATTCACACAGCGAGTGGTTAGGATCCGGAATGTACTGTCTGTGAGTGTGGTGGAGACAGATTCACACAGCGAGTGGTTAGGATCGGGAATGTACTGTCTGTGAGTGTGGGGGAGACAGATTCACACAGCGAGTGGTTAGGATCTGAAATGTACTGTCTGTGAGTGTGGTGGAGGCAGATTCACACAGCAAGTGGTTAGGATCCGGAATGTACTGTCTGTGAGTGTGGGGGAGACAGATTCACACAGCGGGTGGTTAGGATCTGAAATGTACTGTCTGTGAGTGTGGTGGAGGCAGATTCACACAGCAAGTGGTTAGGATCGGGAATGCACTGTCTGTGAGTGTGGTGGAGACAGATACACACAGCGAGTGGTTAGGATCCGGAATGTACTGTCTGTGAGTGTGGTGGAGACAGATTCACACAGCGAGTGGTTAGGATCGGGAATGCACTGTCTGTGAGTGTGGTGGAGACAGATTCACACAGCGAGTGGTTAGGATCCGGAATGTTCTGTCTGAGAGTGTGGTGGAGGCAGATTCACACAGCGAGTGGTTAGGATCGGGAATGTACTGTCTGTGAGTGTGGTGGTGACAGATTCACACAGCGCGTGGTTAGGATCCGGAATGTACTGTCTGAGAGTGTGGTAGAGGCAGATTCACACAGCGAGTGGTTAGGATCCGGAATGTTCTGTCTGTGAGTGTGGTGGAGGCAGATTCACACAGCGAGTGGTTAGGATCCGGAATGTTCTGTCTGAGAGTGTGGTGGAGGCAGATTCACACAGCGAGTGGTTAGGATCGGGAATGTACTGTCTGAGAGTGTGGTGGAGACAGATTCACACAGCGAGTGGTTAGGATCCGGAATGATCTGTCTGTGAGTGTGGTGGAGACAGATTCACACAGCGAGTGGTTAGGATCCGGAATGTTCTGTCTGTGAGTGTGGTGGAGACAGATTCACACAGCGAGTGGTTAGGATCCGGAATGTTCTGTCTGTGAGTGTGGTGGAGACAGATTCACACAGCGAGTGGTTAGGATCCGGAATGTTCTGTCTGAGAGTGAGAGAGACAGATTCACACAGCGAGTGGTTAGGATCCGGAATGTTCTGTCTGAGAGTGAGAGAGACAGATTCACACAGCGAGTGGTTAGGATCCGGAATGTTCTGTCTGAGAGTGAGAGAGACAGATTCAGACAGCGAGTGGTTAGGATCCGGAATGTTCTATCTGAGAGTGAGACAGATTCACACAGCGAGTGGTTAGGATCCGGAATGTACTGTCTGAGAGTGAGAGAGACAGATTCACACAGCGAGTGGTTAGGATCTGGAATGTTCTGTCTGAGAGTAAGACAGATTCACACAGCGAGTGGTTAGGATCCGGAATGTTCTGTCTGAGAGTTAGAGAGACAGATTCACGCAGCGAGTGGTTAGGATCCGGAATGTTCTATCTGAGAGTGAGAGACAGATTCACACAGCGAGTGGTTAGGATCCGGAATGTTCTGTCTGAGAGCGAGAGAGACAGATTCACACAGCGAGTGGTTAGGATCCGGAATGTTCTGTCTGAGAGTGAGAGAGACAGATTCACACAGCGAGTGGTTAGGATCCGGAATGTTCTGTCTGAGAGAGACAGATTCACACAGCGAGTGGTTAGGATCTGGAATGTACTGTCTGAGAGTGAGAGAGACAGATTCACACAGCGAGTGGTTAGGATCCGGAATGTTCTGTCTGAGAGTGTGGTGGAGACAGATTCACACAGAGAGTGGTTAGGATCCGGAATGTTCTGTCTGTGAGTGTGGTGGAGACAGATTCACACAGCGAGTGGTTAGGATCTGGAATGTTCTGTCTGAGAGTGAGAGAGACAGATTCACACAGCGAGTGGTTAGGATCCGGAATGTTCTGTCTGAGAGTGAGAGAGACAGAGTCACACAGCGAGTGGTTAGGCTCCGGAATGTTCTGTCTGAGAGAGAGAGAGACAGATTCACACAGCGAGTGGTTAGGATCCGGAATGTACTGTCTGTGAGTGTGGTGGAGACAGATTCACACAGCGAGTGGTTAGGATCCGGAATGTACTGTCTGTGAGTGTGTTGGAGACAGATTCACACAGCGAGTGGTTCGGATCCGGAATGTTCTGTCTGAGAGTGAGAGAGACAGATTCACACAGCGAGTGGTTAGGATCCGGAATGTTCTGTCTGAGAGTGAGAGAGACAGAGTCACACAGCGAGTGGTTAGGATCCGGAATGTTCTGTCTGAGAGAGAGACAGATTCACACAGCGAGTGGTTAGGATCTGGAATGTACTGTCTGAGAGAGAGAGAGACAGAGTCACACAGCGAGTGGTTAGGATCCGGAATGTTCTGTCTGAGAGTGTGGTGGAGACAGAGTCACACAGCGAGTGGTTAGGATCCGGAATGTTCTGTCTGAGAGTGTGGTGGAGACAGAGTCACACAGCGAGTGGTTAGGATCCGGAATGTACTGTCTGTGAGTGTGGTGGAGGCAGATTCACACAGCGAGTGGTTAGGATCCGGAATGTTCTGTCTGAGAGTGAGAGAGACAGATTCACACAGCGAGTGGTGAGGATCTGGAATGTTCTGTCTGAGAGTGAGAGACAGATTCACACAGCGAGTGGTTAGGATCCGGAATGTTCTGTCTGAGAGTGAGAGAGACAGATTCACACAGTAAGTGGTTAGGATCCGGAATGTTCTGTCTGAGAGTGAGAGAGACAGATTCACACAGCGAGTGGTTAGGATCTGGAATGTTCTGTCTGAGAGTGAGAGAGACAGATTCACACAGTAAGTGGTTAGGATCCGGAATGTTCTGTCTGAGAGTGAGAGAGACAGATTCACACAGCGAGTGGTTTGGATCCGGAATGTTCTATCTGAGAGTGAGAGAGACAGATTCACACAGCGAGTGGTTAGGATCTGGAATGTACTGTCTGTGAGTGAGAGAGACAGATTCACACAGCGAGTGGTTAGGATCCGGAATGCACTGTCTGAGAGTGTGGTGGAGACAGATTCACACAGCGAGTGGTTAGGATCTGGAATGTTCTGTCTGAGAGTGTGGTGGAGGCAGATTCACACAGTGAGTGGTTAGGATCTGGAATGAACTATCTGAGAGTGTGGTGGAGACAGGTTCACACAGCGAATGGTTAGGATCTGGAATGTCCTGTCTGTGAGTGTGGTGGAGACAGATTCACACAGCGAGTGGTTAGGATCCGGAATGTTCTCTCTGAGAGTGAGAGAGACAGATTCACACAGCGAGTGGTTAGGATCTGGAATGTTCTGTCTGAGAGTGAGAGAGACAGATTCACACAGCGAGTGGTTAGGATCTGGAATGTTCTGTCTGTGAGTGAGAGAGACAGATTCACACAGCGAGTGGTTAAGATCCGGAATGTACTGTCTGTGAGTGTGGTGGAGACAGATTCACACAGCGAGTGGTTTGGATCCGGAATGTTCTATCTGAGAGTGAGAGAGACAGATTCACACAGCGAGTGGTTAGGATCTGGAATGTTCTGTCTGAGAGTGTGGTGGAGACAGATTCACACAGCGAGTGGTTAAGATCCGGAATGTACTGTCTGTGAGTGAGAGAGACAGATTCACACAGCGAGTGGTTAGGATCCGGAATGTACTGTCTGTGAGTGAGAGAGACAGATTCACACAGCGAGTGGTTAGGATCCGGAATGCACAGTCTGAGAGTGTGGTGGAGACAGATTCACACAGCGAGTGGTTAGGATCTGCAATGTTCTGTCTGTGAGTGTGGTGGAGGCAGATTCACACAGCGAGTGGTTAGGATCTGGAATGCACTGTCTGAGAGTGTGGTGGAGGCAGATTCACACAGCGAGTGGTTAGGATCTGGAATGTTCTGTCTGTGAGTGAGAGAGACAGATTCACACAGCGAGTGGTTAGGATCCGGAATGTTCTGTCTGAGAGTGTGGTGGAGACAGATTCACACAGCGAGTGGTTAGGATCCGGAATGTTCTGTCTGAGAGTGCGGTGGAGACAGATTCACACAGCGAGTGGTTAGGATCCGGAATGTTCTGTCTGAGAGTGAGAGAGACAGATTCACACAGCGAGTGGTTAGGATCCGGAATGTTCTGTCTGTGAGTGCGGTGGAGACAGATTCACACAGCGAGTGGTTAGGATCTGGAATGTACTGTCTGAGAGTGTGGTGGAGACAGATTCACACAGCGAGTGGTTAGGATCCGGAATGTTCTGTCTGAGAGTGTGGTGGAGGCAGATTCACACAGCGAGTGGTTAGGATCTGGAATGTTCTGTCTGAGAGTGTGGGGGAGACAGATTCACACAGCGAGTGGTTAGGATCCGGAATGTACTGTCTGTGAGTGTGGTGGAGACAGATTCACACAGCGAGTGGTTAGGATCGGGAATGTACTGTCTGTGAGTGTGGGGGAGACAGATTCACACAGCGAGTGGTTAGGATCTGAAATGTACTGTCTGTGAGTGTGGTGGAGGCAGATTCACACAGCAAGTGGTTAGGATCCGGAATGTACTGTCTGTGAGTGTGGGGGAGACAGATTCACACAGCGGGTGGTTAGGATCTGAAATGTACTGTCTGTGAGTGTGGTGGAGGCAGATTCACACAGCAAGTGGTTAGGATCGGGAATGCACTGTCTGTGAGTGTGGTGGAGACAGATTCACACAGCGAGTGGTTAGGATCCGGAATGTACTGTCTGTGAGTGTGGTGGAGACAGATTCACACAGCGAGTGGTTAGGATCGGGAATGCACTGTCTGTGAGTGTGGTGGAGACAGATTCACACAGCGAGTGGTTAGGATCCGGAATGTTCTGTCTGAGAGTGTGGTGGAGGCAGATTCACACAGCGAGTGGTTAGGATCGGGAATGTACTGTCTGTGAGTGTGGTGGTGACAGATTCACACAGCGCGTGGTTAGGATCCGGAATGTACTGTCTGAGAGTGTGGTAGAGGCAGATTCACACAGCGAGTGGTTAGGATCCGGAATGTTCTGTCTGTGAGTGTGGTGGAGGCAGATTCACACAGCGAGTGGTTAGGATCCGGAATGTTCTGTCTGAGAGTGTGGTGGAGGCAGATTCACACAGCGAGTGGTTAGGATCGGGAATGTACTGTCTGAGAGTGTGGTGGAGACAGATTCACACAGCGAGTGGTTAGGATCCGGAATGATCTGTCTGTGAGTGTGGTGGAGACAGATTCACACAGCGAGTGGTTAGGATCCGGAATGTTCTGTCTGTGAGTGTGGTGGAGACAGATTCACACAGCGAGTGGTTAGGATCCGGAATGTTCTGTCTGTGAGTGTGGTGGAGACAGATTCACACAGCGAGTGGTTAGGATCCGGAATGTTCTGTCTGAGAGTGAGAGAGACAGATTCACACAGCGAGTGGTTAGGATCCGGAATGTTCTGTCTGAGAGTGAGAGAGACAGATTCACACAGCGAGTGGTTAGGATCCGGAATGTTCTGTCTGAGAGTGAGAGAGACAGATTCAGACAGCGAGTGGTTAGGATCCGGAATGTTCTATCTGAGAGTGAGACAGATTCACACAGCGAGTGGTTAGGATCCGGAATGTACTGTCTGAGAGTGAGAGAGACAGATTCACACAGCGAGTGGTTAGGATCTGGAATGTTCTGTCTGAGAGTAAGACAGATTCACACAGCGAGTGGTTAGGATCCGGAATGTTCTGTCTGAGAGTTAGAGAGACAGATTCACGCAGCGAGTGGTTAGGATCCGGAATGTTCTATCTGAGAGTGAGAGACAGATTCACACAGCGAGTGGTTAGGATCCGGAATGTTCTGTCTGAGAGCGAGAGAGACAGATTCACACAGCGAGTGGTTAGGATCCGGAATGTTCTGTCTGAGAGTGAGAGAGACAGATTCACACAGCGAGTGGTTAGGATCCGGAATGTTCTGTCTGAGAGAGACAGATTCACACAGCGAGTGGTTAGGATCTGGAATGTACTGTCTGAGAGTGAGAGAGACAGATTCACACAGCGAGTGGTTAGGATCCGGAATGTTCTGTCTGAGAGTGTGGTGGAGACAGATTCACACAGAGAGTGGTTAGGATCCGGAATGTTCTGTCTGTGAGTGTGGTGGAGACAGATTCACACAGCGAGTGGTTAGGATCTGGAATGTTCTGTCTGAGAGTGAGAGAGACAGATTCACACAGCGAGTGGTTAGGATCCGGAATGTTCTGTCTGAGAGTGAGAGAGACAGAGTCACACAGCGAGTGGTTAGGCTCCGGAATGTTCTGTCTGAGAGAGAGAGAGACAGATTCACACAGCGAGTGGTTAGGATCCGGAATGTACTGTCTGTGAGTGTGGTGGAGACAGATTCACACAGCGAGTGGTTAGGATCCGGAATGTACTGTCTGTGAGTGTGTTGGAGACAGATTCACACAGCGAGTGGTTAGGATCCGGAATGTTCTGTCTGAGAGTGAGAGAGACAGATTCACACAGCGAGTGGTTAGGATCCGGAATGTTCTGTCTGAGAGTGAGAGAGACAGAGTCACACAGCGAGTGGTTAGGATCCGGAATGTTCTGCCTGAGAGAGAGACAGATTCACACAGCGAGTGGTTAGGATCTGGAATGTACTGTCTGAGAGAGAGAGAGACAGAGTCACACAGCGAGTGGTTAGGATCCGGAATGTTCTGTCTGAGAGTGTGGTGGAGACAGAGTCACACAGCGAGTGGTTAGGATCCGGAATGTTCTGTCTGAGAGTGTGGTGGAGACAGAGTCACACAGCGAGTGGTTAGGATCCGGAATGTACTGTCTGTGAGTGTGGTGGAGGCAGATTCACACAGCGAGTGGTTAGGATCCGGAATGTTCTGTCTGAGAGTGAGAGAGACAGATTCACACAGCGAGTGGTGAGGATCTGGAATGTTCTGTCTGAGAGTGAGAGACAGATTCACACAGCGAGTGGTTAGGATCCGGAATGTTCTGTCTGAGAGTGAGAGAGACAGATTCACACAGTAAGTGGTTAGGATCCGGAATGTTCTGTCTGAGAGTGAGAGAGACAGATTCACACAGCGAGTGGTTAGGATCTGGAATGTTCTGTCTGAGAGTGAGAGAGACAGATTCACACAGCGAGTGGTTAGGATCCGGAATGCACTGTCTGAGAGTGTGGTGGAGACAGATTCACACAGCGAGTGGTTAGGATCTGGAATGTTCTGTCTGAGAGTGTGGTGGAGGCAGATTCACACAGTGAGTGGTTAGGATCTGGAATGAACTATCTGAGAGTGTGGTGGAGACAGGTTCACACAGCGAATGGTTAGGATCTGGAATGTCCTGTCTGTGAGTGTGGTGGAGACAGATTCACACAGCGAGTGGTTAGGATCCGGAATGTTCTCTCTGAGAGTGAGAGAGACAGATTCACACAGCGAGTGGTTAGGATCTGGAATGTTCTGTCTGAGAGTGAGAGAGACAGATTCACACAGCGAGTGGTTAGGATCTGGAATGTTCTGTCTGTGAGTGAGAGAGACAGATTCACACAGCGAGTGGTTAAGATCCGGAATGTACTGTCTGTGAGTGTGGTGGAGACAGATTCACACAGCGAGTGGTTTGGATCCGGAATGTTCTATCTGAGAGTGAGAGAGACAGATTCACACAGCGAGTGGTTAGGATCTGGAATGTTCTGTCTGAGAGTGTGGTGGAGACAGATTCACACAGCGAGTGGTTAAGATCCGGAATGTACTGTCTGTGAGTGAGAGAGACAGATTCACACAGCGAGTGGTTAGGATCCGGAATGTACTGTCTGTGAGTGAGAGAGACAGATTCACACAGCGAGTGGTTAGGATCCGGAATGCACAGTCTGAGAGTGTGGTGGAGACAGATTCACACAGCGAGTGGTTAGGATCTGCAATGTTCTGTCTGTGAGTGTGGTGGAGGCAGATTCACACAGCGAGTGGTTAGGATCTGGAATGCACTGTCTGAGAGTGTGGTGGAGGCAGATTCACACAGCGAGTGGTTAGGATCTGGAATGTTCTGTCTGTGAGTGAGAGAGACAGATTCACACAGCGAGTGGTTAGGATCCGGAATGTTCTGTCTGAGAGTGTGGTGGAGACAGATTCACACAGCGAGTGGTTAGGATCCGGAATGTACTGTCTGTGAGTGTGGTGGAGACAGATTCACACAGCGAGTGGTTTGGATCCGGAATGTTCTATCTGAGAGTGAGAGAGACAGATTCACACAGCGAGTGGTTAGGATCCGGAATGTACTGTCTGTGAGTGTGGTGGAGACAGATTCACACAGCGAGTGGTTAGGATCTGGAATGTACTGTCTGTGAGTGTGGTGGAGACAGATTCACACAGCGAGTGGTTAGGATCCGGAATGTTCTGTCTGAGAGTGAAAGAGACAGAGTCACACAGCGAGTGGTTAGGATCCGGAATGTTCTGTCTGAGAGAGAGACAGATTCACACAGCGAGTGGTTAGGATCTGGAATGTACTGTCTGAGAGAGAGAGAGACAGAGTCACACAGCGAGTGGTTAGGATCCGCAATGTTCTGTCTGAGAGTGTGGTGGAGACAGAGTCACACAGCGAGTGGTTCGGATCCGGAATGTTCTGTCTGAGAGTGTGGTGGAGACAGAGTCACACAGCGAGTGGTTAGGATCCGGAATGTACTGTCTGTGAGTGTGGTGGAGGCAGATTCACACAGCGAGTGGTTAGGATCCGGAATGTTCTGTCTGAGAGTGAGAGAGACAGATTCACACAGCGAGTGGTGAGGATCTGGAATGTTCTGTCTGAGAGTGAGAGACAGATTCACACAGCGAGTGGTTAGGATCCGGAATGTTCTGTCTGAGAGTGAGAGAGACAGATTCACACAGTAAGTGGTTAGGATCCGGAATGTTCTGTCTGAGAGTGAGAGAGACAGATTCACACAGCGAGTGGTTAGGATCTGGAATGTTCTGTCTGAGAGTGAGAGAGACAGATTCACACAGTAAGTGGTTAGGATCCGGAATGTTCTGTCTGAGAGTGAGAGAGACAGATTCACACAGCGAGTGGTTTGGATCCGGAATGTTCTATCTGAGAGTGAGAGAGACAGATTCACACAGCGAGTGGTTAGGATCTGGAATGTACTGTCTGTGAGTGAGAGAGGCAGATTCACACAGCGAGTGGTTAGGATCCGGAATGCACTGTCTGAGAGTGTGGTGGAGACAGATTCACACAGCGAGTGGTTAGGATCTGGAATGTTCTGTCTGAGAGTGTGGTGGAATCAGATTCACACAGTGAGTGGTTAGGATCTGGAATGAACTATCTGAGAGTGTGGTGGAGACAGGTTCACACAGCGAATGGTTAGGATCTGGAATGTCCTGTCTGTGAGTGTGGTGGAGACAGATTCACACAGCGAGTGGTTAGGATCCGGAATGTTCTCTCTGAGAGTGAGAGAGACAGATTCACACAGCGAGTGGTTAGGATCTGGAATGTTCTGTCTGAGAGTGAGAGAGACAGATTCACACAGCGAGTGGTTAGGATCTGGAATGTTCTGTCTGTGAGTGAGAGAGACAGATTCACACAGCGAGTGGTTAGGATCCGGAATGTACTGTCTGAGAGTGTGGTGGAGACAGATTCACACAGCGAGTGGTTTGGATCCGGAATGTTCTATCTGAGAGTAAGAGAGGCAGATTCACACAGCGAGTGGTTAGGATCTGGAATGTACTGTCTGTGAGTGTGGTGGAGACAGATTCACACAGCGAGTGGTTAGGATCTGGAATGTACTGTCTGAGAGTGTGGTGGAGACAGATTCACACAGCGAGTGGTTAGGATCCTGAATGTACTGTCTGTGAGTGTGGTGGAGACAGATTCACACAGCGAGTGGTTTGGATCCGGAATGTTCTATCTGAGAGTGAGAGAGACAGATTCACACAGCGAGTGGTTAGGATCTGGAATGTACTGTCTGTGAGTGTGGTGGAGACAGATTCACACAGCGAGTGGTTAAGATCCGGAATGTACTGTCTGTGAGTGAGAGAGACAGATTCACACAGCGAGTGGTTAGGATCCGGAATGCACAGTCTGAGAGTGTGGTGGAGACAGATTCACACAGCGAGTGGTTAGGATCTGCAATGTTCTGTCTGTGAGTGTGGTGGAGGCAGATTCACACAGCAAGTGGTTAGGATCTGGAATGCACTGTCTGAGAGTGTGGTGGAGGCAGATTCACACAGCGAGTGGTTAGGATCTGGAATGTTCTGTCTGTGAGTGAGAGAGACAGATTCACACAGCGAGTGGTTAGGATCCGGAATGTTCTGTCTGAGAGTGTGGTGGAGACAGATTCACACAGCGAGTGGTTAGGATCCGGAATGTACTGTCTGTGAGTGTGGTGGAGACAGATTCACACAGCGAGTGGTTTGGATCCGGAATGTTCTATCTGAGATTGAGAGAGACAGATTCACACAGCGAGTGGTTAGGATCTGGAATGTACTGTCTGTGAGTGTGGTGGAGACAGATTCACACAGCGAGTGGTTAGGATCCGGAATGTACTGTCTGTGAGTGTGGTGGAGACAGATTCACACAGCGAGTGGTTTGGATCCGGAATGTTCTATCTGAGAGTGAGAGAGACAGATTCACACAGCGAGTGGTTAGGATCTGGAATGTACTGTCTGTGAGTGTGGTGGAGACAGATTCACACAGCGAGGGGTTAGGATCTGGAATGTTCTGTCTGAGAGTGAGAGAGACAGATCCACACAGCGAGTGGTTGGGATCCGGAATGTTCTGTCTGAGAGTGTGGTGGAGACAAATTCACACAGCGAGGGGTTAGGATCTGGAATGTACTGTCTGAGAGTGAGAGAGACAGATTCACACAGCGAGTGGTTAGGATCTGGAATGTTCTGTCTGAGAGTGTGGTGGAGACAGATTCACACAGCGAGTGGTTAGGATCCGGAATGCACTGTCTGAGAGTGTGGTGGAGGCATATTCACACAGCGAGTGGTTAGGATCCGGAATGTACTGTCTGTGAGTGTGGTGGAGACAGATTCACACAGCAAGTGGTTTGGATCCGGAATGTTCTATCTGAGAGTGAGAGAGACAGATTCACACAGCGAGTGGTTAGGATCTGGAATGTACTGTCTGTGAGTGTGGTGGAGACAGATTCACACAACGAGGGGTTAAGATCCGGAATGTTCTGTCTGAGAGTGAGAGAGACAGATTCACACAGCGAGTGGTTAGGATCCGGAATGTACTGTCTGAGAGTGAGAGAGACAGATTCACACAGCGAGTGGTTAGGATCCGGAATGTTCTGTCTGTGAGTGTGGTGGAGGCAGATTCACACAGCGAGTGGTTAGGATCCGGAATGTTCTGTCTGAGAGTGAGAGAGACAGATTCACACAGCGAGTGGTTAGGATCTGGAATGTCCTGTCTGTGAGTGTGGTGGAGGCAGATTCACACAGCGAGTGGTTAGGATCCGGAATGTACTGTCTGAGAGTGTGGTGGAGACAGATTCACACAGTGAGTGGTTAGGATCCGGAATGTTCTGTCTGAGAGTGAGAGAGACAGATTCACACAGCGAGTGGTTAGGATCTGGAATGTTCTGTCTGTGAGTGTGGTGGAGGCAGATTCACACAGCGAGTGGTTAGGATCCGGAATGTTCTGTCTGAGAGTGAGAGAGACGGATTCGCACAGCGAGTGGTTAGGATCCGGAATGTACTGTCTGAGAGAGTGGTGGAGACAGATTCACACAGCGAGTGGTTAGGATCCGGAATGTACTGTCTGAGAGTGTGGTGGAGACAGATTCACACAGCGAGTGGTTAGGATCCGGAATGTTCTGTCTGTGAGTGTGGTGGAGGCAGATTCACACAGCGAGTGGTTAGGATCCGGAATGTTCTGTCTGTGAGTGTGGTGGAGGCAGATTCACACAGCGAGTGGTTAGGATCTGGAATGTTCTGTCTGTGAGTGTGGTGGAGACAGATTCACACAGCGAGTGGTTAGGATCTGGAATGTACTGTCTGTGAGTGTAGTGGAGATAGGTTCACACAGCGAGTAGTTCTGGGTGTTGGAGAGAAGGTGGGATTGCCACTAAGTGAATTGCTGAAAACCATCACAGAAGCGATGGGTGAATGGCCTCCTTCCGATGAGCTTTTGATCAGATTTCTGTCTCTTTAAGTCGCAATTACCACTGCTTCCAATAAGGACCAGGAAGTGAGATCATTGATGCTGATAGTAATTTATTGAAGGTCACAGAATCTCAGAATTTTACATAAACCTCGCACTCGCAGATAGTTAGAATGCCACGGTTCTTCCGCACAATGTTGATGAACCGACCAGTCATTCCGTGACAGTTGAAGATTTTTGTTGCTCCAGCAGCGAGGGATTGAATGGTACCACATCTGGAAGACACAGACATTGTTGTAATAATTAGAAAATTGGATGTAAACAGGAGACAGCTCCCATTGTCTGCACTCCAACTGAGTCAATCTGTCTCCAGGTGATGATGGTGTTGAGATTCAGTCTTGATGAGATTCACAAGTACAATCCTCACCCCTCCCTCCTCCACCCTCTTTCTTATTTCATGGGAGACGTTTGCCGTACAAACTCATATCCCTTCATATCCCTCACTGATCAAACCACATTTCCACTCACCATGTGTTTGTCCTGCTCCTGTGTCTGTCGACTTTCTCCTGCTGTTTCCTTCCGCTGACTGTGCTCCTTGTTTGCTCAGTAATTGACAATCCCATCAGTATCTTTGCGCTGATGATCCTGGCTTCAATGTTTCGCTTCTTTTAATATCTGATTTTTGACTCCTCGCCCCAGGAAGGAGTTGGATTGATTTATATGAAGATCTTTTTTTGGTTAAATTCAATTCACATTTGATTGAATGTGTGAAACCGATCCTGTTTTATTGGAATGCAGATAGATATTCAGTCTAGATACTTTCCCAGGCGGCGGTTTATGCATTCAATCAGTGTAGGACCAGCCGGTGTATTGGCTGGCCACCAGGGGTCTTGACTTAATATCCATGGCCTTGACTGACCACCAGGGGCCTTGGCTGACCATCAGGGGCCTTGGCTGACCATCAGGGGCCTTGGCTGACCACCAGGGGCCTTGGCTGACCATCAGGGGCCTTGGCAGAATATTAGGAGCCTTGGCTGAATATTAGGAGCCTTGGCTGAATATCATAGCCTTGGATAAATATTAGGGATTTGGCTGATTATTAGGGTCCTTGACTGACCATCAGGGGCCTTGGTTTACCATCAGGGGCCTTGACTGACCATCAGAGGCCTTGGCTGACCATCATGGCCATTGGCTGGCCGTCAGGGGCCTTGGCTGACCATCAGGGGCCTTGGCAGAATATTAGGAGCCTTGGATAAATATTAGGGATTTGGCTGATCATTATGGGCCTTGGCTGAGTATCCGGGCCTTGGCTGACCATCAGGCCTTGGTTAAACAGCAAGGGCCTTGCCTGAAAAGGCCACCTAGGCACCAGGTCGAAGAATTCTGATTCAAGGTGGAGGTTTGACTGGCAGCTCAACAGGCCAATCCAGAGACATGAGAGTGTTACAATCCCAGCTGATGTTAATATTGGACCAATCAGATTCCATTTTTGAAGACATTGTAAATGTAAATTACTGAACAAATTCACAGGAGTCTGCTGGTGAACTTTTCACGCAAAGACCAAAACATTCATTAAAAACAAGAAAAATGACAGACAAGAGATTGGAAAACTCTCAATACAAACACGAGAAAATGATTCCGATGTTTACTATTCTTTCACCCCAGACACTGTGAAAAGCCCCTAGTCGCCACATTCCGGCGCCTGTTCCCGTACCAGCCTCCCCGAACAGGCGCCGGAATGTGGCGACTAGGGGCTTTTCACAGTAACTTCATTTGAAGCCTACTTGTGACAATAAGCGATTTTCATTTCATTTCTAAGCCAGTGAAGAGTTACTACAATCCTGACACAGATTCTTCTCATTCGGAGCTGGCACAATTGGAAAACATTCTCTTCCGGTAAATTCCTGAGCATTCACGTGACATTTTTCACAAAACCAGTATCTCTCCCTGAAACACTCCAACGCACCCTCGAAACACCCTATAGCTTCAACCAGAGAGCAATGAAATTTGTTCCCGAAATTCAGTCTCCCAGTTGCCTTGTAGTATTTCACAAAACCTACATACAGACAAACGTAACAGACTGATCTTTCAGTCAGGAGTCCACCCAGACATCCTGGCACCAAGATTCACAAACAAAACCTAAATGAACTGAACCCATTTTCCCTTTCTTGACACACAACTACACAGATTCAACTGGAAAATTATACGAACAAGCGTGTGGGTCAAAGTTCAGGATACAAATCCGGGAAGTTGGAGAGGAGGCAGGAAGTTGCAGTCGGGAAAGTGAATTGGGTGAAAATCAGAAGCTGGTGCATTTGGTTATTTTTGATGTGATGAGGAGTGATCACAACGTGATTAAATCTCACTGAAAACCATGTTGATTTCAATGGTGTAAAATGAAACACCATGGTTAGGACTTCCTGTCCCTCCCATTGGTCTGACTTTCCAGTGCCCCCCCCCCCCCACCCCACCCCACCCCCACCCTCCCAGTATTATTCATCTTCAGCCGGACAGTCTGGAGTTTTGTGGACATTCCGATGTGTATCCACACCGACACTGCATCAGAAAGTTCTCCTGTATCCAATAATTTCACTAGGGGTTGGGGCGGGGGGAGTGGGGGCGGTTGCAAGGCTGCCTGGGGGAGGTGGGGGGTGCGAGGTGGTCTGGGCGGGGGGGGGGTGCGAGATGGTATGGGGGGTGGGGGGAGATGGGAAGTGTCTTTCCCAGAAATGAGAGAAACCCGAACTTCGCAGGGTGATTTGAATTCCGTGCTGTGTTCAAACAGAGGCAATTTTTAAGAGTGTCGTCCTTTTCCCAAAGTCAGTGGGAATCAGGGGAAACTCTCCGCTGGTTGGAGTCATACCCGGCACAAAGGAAGATGGTTGTGGTGGTTGGAGGTCAATGATCTCAGCTCCAGGACATCACTGCAGGAGTTCCTCAGGGTCGTGTCCTCGGCCCAGCCATCTTCAGCTGCTTCATCAATGACCTCCCTTCATCATAAGGTCAGAAGTGGGGATGTTTGCGGATGACTGCACAATGTTCAGCACCATTCGCGACTCCTCAGATAATGAAGCAGTCCCTGTCCAAACGCAGCAAGACCTGGACAATACCCAGGCTCGGGGCTGACAAGTTGCAAGTTACACTCGCACCACACAAGTGCCAGGCAATGACCATCTCCTACAAGAGAGGATCGAACCAGCGCCCCGTGACATTCGATGGCATTACCATCGCTGAACCCCCACAATCAACATCCTGGGGGTTACCATTGATCAGAAACTGAACTGGACCCAGACATATTAATATTGTGGCTACCAGGACAGGTCAGAGGCTGGGAATCCTACAGCGAGTAACTCACCTCCTGACCCCCCAAAGCCTGTCCACCATCGACAAGGCACAAGTCAGGAGTGTGATGGAATACTCTCCACTTGCCTGGATGAGCGCAGCTCCAACAACACTCAAGAAGCTCAACACCATCCAGGACAAAGCAGCCGCTTGATTGCTCCCCTTCCACAAACATTCACTCCCTCCCCCACCGACGCACAGTGACAGCCGTATGTACCATCTACAAGATGCACTGCTGGAACTCACCAAGGCTCCTCAGACAGCACCTTCCAAACCCACGACAACTACCATCCAGAAGGACAAGAGCAGCAGATACCTGGGAACCCCCCCCCAGCTGGAGGCTCTCCTCCAAGTCACCCTTCTTCTAAATAATCTCTTAATCTTTTAATTATCTTTATTGTCACAAGTAGGTTTACATTAACACTGCAGTGAAGTTACTGAGAAAAGCCCCTAGTCGCCACATTCTGGCGCCTGTTCGGTACACTGAGGGAGAATTCAGAATGTCCAATTCACCTAACTGTACCAGCCTCCCCGAACAGGCACCGGAATGTGGCGACTAGGGGCTTTTCACAGTAACTTCATTTGAAGCCTACTTGTGACAATAAGTGATTTTCACAGTATATCTTTCGGGACTTGTGGGAGGAAACCAGAGCACCCGGAGGAAACCCACGCAGACACGGGGAGGATGTGCAGACTCCGCACAGACAGTGACCCAAGCCGGAATCGAACCTGGGACCCTGGCGCTGTGAAGCAACTGTGCTAACCACTGTGCTACCGTGCTGCCGGTAGCACTCACCACCCCGACTTGGAAATACATCGCTGCTCATTCACGGTCTCTGGGACAACATCCTGGAGCTCCCTCCCTAACAGCACAGTGGGTATGCCTACACCTCGGGGACTGCAGCGGTTTAAGAAGGCAGCTCACGCCCACCCTCTGGAGGGCAACAAGGGATGGGCAATAAATGCTGGCCTGACCACCTCCCGTAAATTAATTTTAAAATTCCGATTTCCATATGTGCATCCCTGTTCCTGTGTTGCTCCCGCTGTGAATGGGGATGGATGGGGGGGCTGAGGGGGTGTGAAGGGTGACACCTAGAGGCCTGATCATGAATTGTGGTGGTATTGTGTTATTGTCACTGTCGCTGGATGAGTAATCCCGAGAGCCAGGGTAATGCTCTGGGGACCTGGGTTCCAATCCCACAACTGCAGACGGTGAAATTTGATTTCTTTTAAAAATTGGAATTAAAATTCTGATGATGACCATGAAACCACTGTCGACTGTTGTAAAACCCCACCTGGTTCACTAATTTCCTTCAGGGAAGGAAATCTGCCGTCCTTACCCGGTCTGGCCTACAAGGGCAGCACGGTAGCATTGTGGATAGCACAATTGCTTCACAGCTCCAGGGTCCCAGGTTCGATTCCGGCTTGGGTCACTGTCTGTGCGGAGTCTGCACGTCCTCCCCGTGTCTGCGTGGGTTTCCTCCGGGTGCTCCGGTTTCCTCCCACAGTCCAAAGATGTGCAGGTTAGGTGGATTGGCCATGATAAATTGCCCTTAGTGTCCAAAAATTGCCCTTAGTGTTGGGTGGGGTTACTGGGTTATGGGGCAAGAATGGAGGTGTGGGCTTGGGTAGGGTGCTCTTTCCAAGAGCCGGTGCAGACTCGATGGGCCGAATGGCCTCCTTCTGCGCTGTAAATTCTATGAAATGCTCTGTGACTCCAGCAATGTGGTTGACCCCAGCAAAGCCAGTCAGTCCAAGGACAATTAGGGATGGCCATAAATCCTGGCCCAGGTCACAGAAAATAAATATTGTCCCAGGACACACTAAGCATTGGGCAATAGAAGCAAACTCCTGGTTGTAAGGAGTAACTGATGTTACTGAACTTGGGAAAATATCTAGAATAATTGCTAGAATGCCTCAGCATTCCCAGGATCTCTCTCATTTCGCATGTTCCTCTGAAATGCCCAGGCTTGCTCATTTTAATCCCATCCTCGCTGTTCATTTTGCCCTCAGTGGCCTGACTGACTGCATCATCTCCTTCCCTCACTTGTCCTTGTACATCCTGTCCCTGTCAAATGTCATAGAATCATAGAATTTACAGTGAAGAAAGAGGCCATTTGGCCCATCGATTCTGCACCGGCCCTTGGAAAGAGCATCCTACTTAAACACACGCCTCCACTCTATCCCCGGAACACCTAAACTTTTAGGACACCAAGGACAATTTAGCCTGGCCATTCCACCCAACCCAGTGGTTTTCAAACTCTTTTTCCGGGGACCCATTTTTACCAACTAGCCAACCTTAGGAACCCGTACTGGCCGACCTTCGCGACCCACGCCGGCCGACCTTCGCGACCCACGCTGGCCGACCTTCGGTACCCACGCTGGCCGACCTTCGCGACCCACGCCGGCCGACCTTCGCGACCCACGCTGGCCGACCTTCGGGACCCACGCTGGCCGACCTTCGGTACCCACGCTGGCCGACCTTCGCGACCCACGCCGGCCGACCTTCGCGACCCACGCTGGCCGACCTTCGGGACCCACGCTGGCCGACCTTCGAGAACCTCGCTGGCCGACCTTCGCGACCCACGCCGGCCGACCTTCGCGACCCACGCCGGCCGACCTTCGCGACCCACGCTGGCCGACCATCGCGACCCACGCCGGCCGACCTTCGCGACCCACGCTGGCCGACCTTCGGGACCCACGCTGGCCGACCTTCGGGAACCTCGCTGGCCGACCTTCGCGACCTACGCCGGCCGACCTTCGCGACCCACGCCGGCCGACCTTCGGAACCCACGCTGGCCGACCTTAAGGACCCACGCTGGCCGACCTTCGGGACCCACGCTGGCCGACCTTCGGGACCCACGCTGGCCGACTTTGGGGACCCACGCTGGCCGACCTTCGCGACCCACGCCGGCCGACCTTCCGGATCCGTACTGGCCGACCTTCGGGACCCACGCTGGCCGACCTTCGGGACCCACGCTGGCCGACCTTAAGGACCCACGCTGGCCGACCTTCGGGACCCACGCTGGCCGACCTTCGGGACCCACGCTGGCCGACTTTGGGGACCCACGCTGGCCGACCTTCGCGACCCACGCCGGCCGACCTTCCGGATCCGTACTGGCCGACCTTCGGGACCCACGCTGGCCGACCTTCGGGACCCACGCTGGCCGACCTTAAGGACCCACGCTGGCCGACCTTCGGGACACACGCTGGCCGACCTTCGGGACCCACGCTGGCCGACCTTAAGGACCCACGCTGGCCGACCTTCGGGACTCACGCTGGCCGACCTTCGGGACCCACGCTGGCCGACCTTCGGGACCCACGCTGGCCGACCTTCGGGACCCACGCTGGCCGACCTTCGTGACCCACGCTGGCCGACCTTCGGGACCCACGTTGGCCGACCTTCGCGACCCACGCTGGCCGACCTTCGGGACCCACGCTGGCCGACCTTCGGGACCCACGCTGGCCGACCTTCGGGACCCACGCTGGCCGACTTTTGGGACCCACGCTGGCTGACCTTCGGGACCCACGCTGGCCGACCTTCGGGGCCCACGCCGGCCGACCTTCGGGACCCACGCCGGCCGACCTTCGCGACCCACGCTGGCCGACTTTTGGGACCCACGCTGGCTGACCTTCGGGACCCACGCTGGCCGACCTTCGGGACCCTCGCTGGCCAACCTTCGGGACCCACGCCGGCCGACCTTCGGGACCCACGCCGGCCGACCTTCGGGACCCACGCTGGCCGACCTTCGGGACCCACGCTGGCCGACCTTCGGGACCCACGCTGGCCGACCTTCGGGACTCACGCTGGCCGACCTTCGGGACCCACGCTGGCCGACCTTCACGACCCACGCTGGCCGACCTTCGGGACCCACGCTGGCCGACCTTCGGGACTCACGCTGGCCGACCTTCGGGACCCACGCTGGCCGGCCTTCGGGACCCACGCTGGCCGACCTTCGGGACCCACGCTGGCCGACCTTCGGGACCCACGCTGGCCGACTTTTGGGACCCACGCTGGCCGACTTTTGGGACCCACGCTGGCCGACCTTCGGGACCCACGCTGGCCGACCTTCGCGACCCACGCCGGCCGACCTTCGGGACCCAAGCCGGCCGACCTTCGGGACCCACGCCGGCCGACCTTCGGGACCCACGCTGGCCGACTTTTGGGACCCACGCTGGCCGACCTTCGGGACCGTCGCTGGCCGACCTTCGGGACCCACGCTGGCCAACCTTCGGGACCCACGCTGGCCGACCTTCGGGACCCACGCTGGCCGACCTTCGGGACCCACGCTGGCCGACCTTCGGGACCCACGCTGGCCGACCTTCGGGACTCACGCTGGCCGACCTTCGGGACCCACGCTGGCCGACTTTTGGGACCCACGCTGGCCGACCTTCGGGACCCACGCGGCCGACCTTCGGGACCCACGCTGGCCGACCTTCGCGACCCACGCTGGCCGACCTTTGGGACCCACGCTGGCCGACCTTCGGGACCCACACCGGCCGACATTCGGGACCCACGCTGGCCGACCTTCGGGACCCACGCCGGCCGACCTTCGCGACCCACACCGGCCGACATTCGGGACCCATGCTGGCCGACCTTCGCGACCCACACCGGCCGACATTAGGGACCCACGCTGGCCGACCTTCGCGACCCACACCGGCCGACATTAGGGACCCACGCTGGCCGACCTTCGCGACCCACGCTGGCCGACCTTCGCGACCCACGCTGGCCGACCTTCGGGACCAACGCTGGCCGACCTTCGCGACCCACACCGGCCGACATTAGGGACCCACGCTGGCCGACCTTCGCGACCCACGCTGGCCGACCTTCGCGACCCACGCCGGCCGACCTTCGCGACCCACGCTGGCCGACCTTCGCGACCCACGCTGGCCGACCTTCGCGACCCACGCTGGCCGACCTTCGCGACCCACACTGGCCGGCCTTCGGGACCCACGCCGGCCGACATTCGGGACCCACGCCGGCCGACCTTCGGGACCCACGCCGGCCGACATTCGGGACCCACGCCGGCCGACCTTCGGGACCCACGCCGGCCGACCTTCGGGACCCTCGCCGGCCGACTTTCGGGACCCACGTTGGCCGACCTTCGCGACCCACGCTGGCCGACCTTTGGGACCCACGCTGGCCGACCTTTGGGACCCACGCTGGCCGACCTTCGGGACCCACGCTGGCCGACCTTCGGGACCCACGCCGGCCGACCTTCGGGACCCACGCTGGCCGACCTTCGGGACCCACGCTGGCCGACTTTGGGGACCCACGCTGGCCGACCTTCGCGACCCACGCCGGCCGACCTTCCGGATCCGTACTGGCCGACCTTCGGGACCCACGCTGGCCGACCTTCGGGACCCACGCTGGCCGACCTTAAGGACCCACGCTGGCCGACCTTCGGGACTCACGCTGGCCGACCTTCGGGACCCACGCTGGCCGACCTTCGGGACCCACGCAGACCGACCTTCGCGACCCACGCTGGCCGACCTTCGGGACCCACGCTGGCCGACCTTCGTGACCCACGCTGGCCGACCTTCGGGACCCACGCGGCCGACCTTCGGGATCAACGCTGGCCGACCTTCGGGACCCACGCTGGCCGACCTTCGGGACTCACGCTGGCCGACCTTCGGGACCCACGCCGGCCGACCTTCGGGACCCACGCCGGCCGACCTTCGGGACCCACGCTGGCCGACCTTCGGGACTCACGCTGGCCGGCCTTCGGGACCCACGCTGGCCGACCTTCGGGACCCACGCCGGCCGACCTTCGGGACCCACGCTGGCCGACCTTTGGGACCCACGCCGGCCGACCTTTGGGACCCACGCCGGCCGACCTTCGGGACCCACGCCGGCCGACCTTCGGGACCCACGCTGGCCGACCTTTGGGACCCACGCCGGCCGACCTTCGGGACCCACGCAGGCCGACCTTCGGGACCCACGCCGGCCGACCTTCGGGACCCACGCCGGCCGACCTTCGGGACCCACGCCGGCCGACCTTCGGGACCCACGCTGGCCGACCTTCGGGACTCACGCTGGCCGGCCTTCGGGACCCACGCTGGCCGACCTTCGGGACCCACGCCGGCCGACCTTCGGGACCCACGCTGGCCGACCTTTGGGACCCACGCTGGCCGACCTTTGGGACCCACGTCGGCCGACCTTCGGGACCCACGCCGGCCGACCTTCGGGACCCACGCCGGCCGACCTTCGGGACCCACGCTGGCCGACCTTCGCGACCCACGCTGGCCGACCTTCGCGACCCACGCCGGCCGACCTTCGCGACCCACGCTGGCCGACCTTCGGGACTCACGCTGGCCGACCTTCGGGACCCACGCTGGCCGACCTTCACGACCCACGCTGGCCGACCTTCGGGACCCACGCTGGCCGACCTTCGGGACTCACGCTGGCCGACCTTCGGGACCCACGCTGGCCGGCCTTCGGGACCCACGCTGGCCGACCTTCGGGACCCACGCTGGCCGACCTTCGGGACCCACGCTGGCCGACTTTTGGGACCCACGCTGGCCGACTTTTGGGACCCACGCTGGCCGACCTTCGGGACCCACGCTGGCCGACCTTCGCGACCCACGCCGGCCGACCTTCGGGACCCAAGCCGGCCGACCTTCGGGACCCACGCCGGCCGACCTTCGGGACCCACGCTGGCCGACTTTTGGGACCCACGCTGGCCGACCTTCGGGACCGTCGCAGGCCGACCTTCGGGACCCACGCTGGCCAACCTTCGGGACCCACGCTGGCCGACCTTCGCGACCCACGCTGGCCGACCTTCGGGACCCACGCTGGCCGACCTTCGGGACCCACGCTGGCCGACCTTCGGGACTCACGCTGGCCGACCTTCGGGACCCACGCTGGCCGACTTTTGGGACCCACGCTGGCCGACCTTAGGGACCCACGCGGCCGACCTTCGGGACCCACGCTGGCCGACCTTCGCGACCCACGCTGGCCGACCTTTGGGACCCACGCTGGCCGACCTTCGCGACCCACACCGGCCGACATTCGGGACCCACGCTGGCCGACCTTCGGGACCCACGCCGGCCGACCTTCGCGACCCACACCGGCCGACATTCGGGACCCATGCTGGCCGACCTTCGCGACCCACACCGGCCGACATTAGGGACCCACGCTGGCCGACCTTCGCGACCCACACCGGCCGACATTAGGGACCCACGCTGGCCGACCTTCGCGACCCACGCTGGCCGACCTTCGCGACCCACGCTGGCCGACCTTCGGGACCAACGCTGGCCGACCTTCGCGACCCACACCGGCCGACATTAGGGACCCACGCTGGCCGACCTTCGCGACCCACGCTGGCCGACCTTCGCGACCCACGCCGGCCGACCTTCGCGACCCACGCTGGCCGACCTTCGCGACCCACGCTGGCCGAACTTCGCGACCCACGCTGGCCGACCTTCGCGACCCACACTGGCCGGCCTTCGGGACCCACGCCGGCCGACATTCGGGACCCACGCCGGCCGACCTTCGGGACCCACGCCGGCCGACATTCGGGACCCACGCCGGCCGACCTTCGGGACCCACGCCGGCCGACCTTCGGGACCCTCGCCGGCCGACCTTCGGGACCCACGTTGGCCGACCTTCGCGACCCACGCTGGCCGACCTTTGGGACCCACGCTGGCCGACCTTTGGGACCCACGCTGGCCGACCTTCGGGACCCACGCTGGCCGACCTTCGGGACCCACGCCGGCCGACCTTCGGGACCCACGCTGGCCGACCTTCGGGACCCACGCTGGCCGACTTTGGGGACCCACGCTGGCCGACCTTCGCGACCCACGCCGGCCGACCTTCCGGATCCGTACTGGCCGACCTTCGGGACCCACGCTGGCCGACCTTCGGGACCCACGCTGGCCGACCTTAAGGACCCACGCTGGCCGACCTTCGGGACTCACGCTGGCCGACCTTCGGGACCCACGCTGGCCGACCTTCGGGACCCACGCAGACCGACCTTCGCGACCCACGCTGGCCGACCTTCGGGACCCACGCTGGCCGACCTTCGTGACCCACGCTGGCCGACCTTCGGGACCCACGTTGGCCGACCTTCGCGACCCACGCTGGCCGACCTTCGGGACCCACGCTGGCCGACCTTCGCGACCCACGCCGGCCGACCTTCGGGGCCCACGCTGGCCGACCTTCGGGACCCACGCCGGCCGACCTTCGCGACCCACGCCGGCCGACCTTCGCGACCCACGCTGGCCGACTTTTGGGACCCACGCTGGCTGACCTTCGGGACCCACGCTGGCCGACCTTCGGGACCCTCGCTGGCCAACCTTCGGGACCCACGCTGGCCGACCTTCGGGACCCACGCTGGCCGACCTTCGGGACCCACGCTGGCCGACCTTCGGGACCCACGCTGGCCGACCTTCGGGACCCACGCTGGCCGACCTTCGGGACCCACGCTGGCCGACCATCGGGACTCACGCTGGCCGACCTTCACGACCCACGCTGGCCGACCTTCGGGACCCACGCTGGCCGACCTTCGGGACTCACGCTGGCCGACCTTCGGGACCCACGCCGGCCGACCTTCGGGACCCACGCTGGCCGGCCTTCGGGACCCACGCTGGCCGACCTTCGGGACCCACGCTGGCCGACCTTCGGGACTCACGCTGGCCGACCTTCGGGACCCACGCCGGCCGACCTTCGGGACCCACGCCGGCCGACCTTCGGGACCCACGCTGGCCGACCTTCGGGACTCACGCTGGCCGGCCTTCGGGACCCACGCTGGCCGACCTTCGGGACCCACGCCGGCCGACCTTCGGGACCCACGCTGGCCGACCTTTGGGACCCACGCCGGCCGACATTCGGGACCCACGCCGGCCGACCTTCGGGACCCACGCCGGCCGACCTTCGGGACCCACGCTGGCCGACCTTTGGGACCCACGCCGGCCGACCTTCGGGACCCACGCAGGCCGACCTTCGGGACCCACGCCGGCCGACCTTCGGGACCCACGCCGGCCGACCTTCGGGACCCACGCCGGCCGACCTTCGGGACCCACGCTGGCCGACCTTCGGGACTCACGCTGGCCGGCCTTCGGGACCCACGCTGGCCGACCTTCGGGACCCACGCCGGCCGACCTTCGGGACCCACGCTGGCCGACCTTTGGGACCCACGCTGGCCGACCTTTGGGACCCACGTCGGCCGACCTTCGGGACCCACGCCGGCCGACCTTCGGGACCCACGCCGGCCGACCTTCGGGACCCACGCTGGCCGACCTTCGCGACCCACGCTGGCCGACCTTCGCGACCCACGCCGGCCGACCTTCGCGACCCACGCTGGCCGACCTTCGCGACCCACGCTGGCCGACCTTCGCGACCCACGCTGGCCGACATTCGGGACCCACGCCGGCCGACCTTCGGGACCCACGCCGGCCGACCTTCGGGACCCTCACCGGCCGACCTTCGGGACCCACGTTGGCCGACCTTCGCGACCCACGCTGGCCGACCTTTGGGACCCACGCTGGCCGACCTTCGGGACCCACGCCGGCCGACCTTCGGGACCCACGCCGGCCGACCTTCGGGACCCACGCTGGCCGACCTTCGGGACCCACGCCGGCCGACCCTCGGGACCCACGCCGGCCGACCTTCGGGACCCAACCCGGCCGACCTTCGGGACCCTCGCCGGCCGACCTTCGGGACCCACGCTGGCCGACCTTCGGGACCCACGCCGGCCGACCTTCGGGACCCACGCCGGCCGACCTTCGGGACCCTCGCCGGCCGACCTTCGGGACCCACGTTGGCCGACCTTCGCGACCCACGCCGGCCGACCTTCGGGACCCAGGCCGGCCGACCTTCGGGACCCTCGCCGGACGACCTTTGGGACCCACGTTGGCCGACCTTCGCGACCCACGCCGGCCGACCTTCGGGACCCTCGCCGGACGACCTTTGGGACCCACGCTGGCCGACCTTCGGGACCCACGCCGGCCGACCTTCGGGACCCAGGCCGGCCGACCTTCGGGACCCACGCCGGCCGACCTTCGGGACCCACGCCGGCCGACCTTCGGGACCCAGGCCGGCCGACCTTCGCGACCCACGCCGGCCGACCTTCGGGACCCAGGCCGGCCGACCTTCGCGACCCACGCTGGCCGACATTCGGGACCCACGCTGGCCGACCTTCGGGACCCACCATTTTCTCCTGCTTGTTTGCTGCTGACAAAATGGAGGAATCACAATCGCGCCCAGAGCAGGTCATGGTGACGTTTGGGGTCCGTGACCTGCTCTCTGCCTCCCTCAGGCAGGGAGATGACATAGAATTTTTAAAACAATCTCCTGCGTTTCCGATTGCTCAGATTCGCGGTCTTCAGTCGCAGCAGCCGGCTTTTATATTCAACTTTTATTTATTTTCTGTAAATTGTAAAAATGTTGTTCCACGGCAAGTTTAATCAAAGAGACCAAAGCCCGTGTCATCGTCAGACTCTCCAGACTCTTCCTGGTTCTCCTCGTTGTTTTTCTCTTCCGCAGCAACAGGGGCGGCGGTGGAAACAACTCCTGCAGCAGTTGGGGCTCGAAGACCAGCGCCAACGGTGCCAACATCGACTGACGTCAATGTGAGCCAGCGCCTTGGCAGACAGACCAGGCCAGGAAGGCTCAATGGTCACACCAGCTGCTTTAATCAGGGCATTGAGTTTGATTTCGGTGACAGTGACCTCGTCGCCGTGCAGGACGAGCGCGCTGTAGATACAGGCGAGGTCCGGGGTGGAGGCCATGGCGCTGGATCTCTGCGGGTGGGTCCGATGGTGCTCGTCGCCAGGGGAAACCGGCCTTAGATTCGTTCAGTAGAACCGAGCACCAGGCAAACCGGGCAGAGCGAGCAGCAGCCGGCTTTTAACTATACCGGCTGCCAGCGGCCTTTTTACACATAAAGAAATTGTGGCCACACTGCGCATGCGCACCCGCTCAGCGGCTCGCTGACTGAGAGTATCTGGTACAAGAACTAATAAATGCTGTCAACACTGTTACACAGTGAATGGTAGACCCCTCAGGAGTATTGACCGTCCGAGAGACCTAGGAGTACAGGTCCACAGGTCACTGAAAGGGGCAACACAGGTGGAGAAGGTAGTCAAGAAGGCATACGGCATGCTTGCCTTCATTGGCCGGGGCATTGAGTATAAGAATTGGCAAGTCATGTTGCAGCTGTATAGAACCTTAGTTAGGCCACACTTGGAGTATAGTGTTCAATTCTGGTCGCCACACTACCAGAAGGATGTGGAGGCTTTAGAGAGGGTGCAGAAGAGATTTACCAGAATGTTGCCTGGTATGGAGGGCATTAGCTATGAGGAGCGGTTGAATAAACTCGGTTTGTTCTCACTGGAACGACGGAGGTTGAGGGGCGACCTGATAGAGGTCTACAAAATTATGAGGGGCATAGACAGAGTGGATAGTCAGAGGATTTTCCCCAGGGTAGAGGGGTCAATTACTAGGGGGCATAGGTTTAAGGTGAGAGGGGCAAGGTTTAGAGTAGATGTACGAGGCAGGTTTTTTATGCAGAGGGTAGTGGGTGCCTGGAACTCGCTACCGGAGGAGGTAGTGGAAGCAGGGACGATAGGGACATTTAAGGGGCATCTTGACAAATATATGAATAGGATGGGAATAGAGGGATACGGACCCAGGAAGTGTAGAAGATTGTAGTTTAGTCGGGCAGCATGGTCGGCACGGGCTTGGAGGGCCGAAGGGCCTGTCCCTGTGCTGTACATTTCTTTGTTCTTTGTTCTAATACTCAGCAAGCTGCCTTTGTGGAGAGAAACAGCCAGGGGGATTCCCCCCCCCCGCACAGTGAGTGGGAACCACCCCCCTGCAGTGACCCCCCACAGTGAGTGGGATCTCCCCCCCCCCCGCAGTAAGGGGATTCCCCCTCTCCCCCCGCAGTGACCCCCCCACAGTGAGTGAGATCTTCCCCCCCGCAGTAAGGGGATTCCCCCCCTCCCCCGCAGTGACCCCCCCGCAGTGAGTGGGATCTCCCCGCCCCCCCCCCGCAGTAAGGGGATTCCTCCCTCCCCTCGCAGTGACCCCCCCCCGCAGTAAGTGGGATCTCCCCCTCCCCCGCAGTGACCCCCCCGCAGTAAGTGGGATCTCCCCCTCCCCGCAGTGACCCCACCCGCAGTGAGTGGGATCTCCCCCCCGCAGTAAGGGGATTCCCCCCCTCCCCCCCGCAGTGACCCCACCCGCAGTGAGTGGGATCTCCCCCCCCGCAGTAAGGGGATTCCCCCCTCCCCCGCAGTGACCCCCCCGCAGTAAGTGGGATCTCCCCCTCCCCCGCAGTGACCCCACCCGCAGTAAGTGGGATCTCCCCCCCCGCAGTAAGGGGATTCCCAACCTTCCCCCGCAGTGACCCCACCCGCAGTGAGTGGGATCTCCTCACCCCACAGTAAGGGGATTCCCCCCCCCCCCCGCAGTGACCCCCCTGCAGTGAGTGTTGCAGTACCAGAGGACTCCCGCCATTGGCTGGCATTGCCCATTCTTTGGGCTCTCCGCCGCCTGGGAACCGTGAGGCCGGAATTCCCACCAATGGGAATGGCTGCACCAACCCCCCGAGTCTTAACAACCTGCTGCGAATATCCAGCACATCTTGATTTTATTTCAGATTTCCAGTGACCCCAGTATTTCATATTTGTAAGAATGACTGGAATATTTACATTGGGTTGTCGTTGCCATGGTTATGGAAGGAAGTGCCAACACGGACCTCTGCATCATTCAAACGCTCCGCACAGCAGTCCTGCCTGTTGGTGATCTTGACGGACAAAATGGCTTCTTCTCGGAATAGATCGAGACTCCACCAGGGCTTGTCATCTGTGTTGGTGTGAGTGCACGACCAGTTCTTGTAAAACGCATTGAGGTTCCCATCTATTGCTCTGTTTGCTTGCCCACCCCAGTTGGTACTGGACTGTGAGGCATTCCCTCGGAGAGCCACATTGCCTGGAAGTAGAAACAGACCCTGTCAATGATTCCTTCCTGCTGTACTTGTCCTCAGGGGAATAGAACACATGGAATGTGACAACAATGAGTTTAGAAGGTGTAACAAAGAACAAAGAAATGTACAGCACAGGAACAGGCCCTTCGGCCCTCCAAGCCCGTGCCGACCATGCTGCCCGACTAAACTACAATCTTCTATACTTCCTGGGTCCGTATCCTTCTATTCCCATCCTATTCATGTATTTGTCAAGATGCCCCTTAAATGTCACTATCGTCCCTGCTTCCACCAACTCCTCCGGTAGCGAGTTCCAGGCACCCACTACCCTCTGCGTAAAAAACTTGCCTCGTACATCTACTCTAAACCTTGCCCCTCTCACCTTAAACCTATGCCCCCTAGTAATTGACCCCTCTACCCCGGGGAAAAGCCTCTGACTATCCACTCTGTCTATGCCCCTCATAATTTTGTTGACCTCTATCAGGTCGCCCCTCAACCTCCTTCGTTCCAGTGAGAACAAACCGAGTTTATTCAACCGCTCCTCATAGCTATTGCCCTCCATACCAGGCAACATCCTGGTAAATCTCTTCTGCACCCTCTCTAAAGCCTCCACATCCTTCTGGTAGTGTGGCGACCAGAATTGAACACTATACTCCAAGTGTGGCCTAACTAAGGTTCTATACAGCTGCAACATGACTTGCCACTTCTTATACTCAATGCTCCGTCCAATGAAGGCAAGCATGCCGTATGCCTTCTTGACTACCTTCTCCACCTGTGTTGCCCCTTTCAGTGACCTGTGGACCTGTACACCTAGATCTCTTTGACTTTCAAAACTCTTGAGGGTTCTTCCATTCACTGTATATTCCCTACCTGCATTAGACCTTCCAAAATGCATTACCTCACATTTGTCCGAATTGAACTCCATCTGCCATCTCTCCGCCCAAGTCTCCAAACGATCTATATTCTGCTGTATCCTCTGACACTCCTCATCGCTATCCGCAATTCCACCAACCTTTGTGTCGTCCGCAAACTTACTAATCAGACCAGTTATATATTTCTCCAAATCATTTTTGATACTTTAAACAGCAGAGGTCCCAACACTGATCCCTGTGGAACACCACTGGTCACAGCTCTCCAATCAGAAAAGCATCCTTCCATTGCTCCTCTCTGCCTTCTATGACCTAGCCAGTTCTGTATCCACCTTGCCAGCTCACCCCTGATCCCGTGTGACTTCACCTTTTGTACTAGTCTACCATGAGGGACCTTGTCAAAGGCCTTACTGAAGTCCATATAGACAACATCTACTGCCCTACCTGCATCAATCATCTTTGTGACCTCTTCGAAAAACTCTATCAAGTTAGTGGTGACACGACCTCCCCTTCACAAAACCACGCTGCCTCTCGCTAATATGTCCATTTGCTTCCAAATGGGAGCAGATCCTGTCTCGAAAGAATTCTCTCCAGTAATTTCCCTACCACTGACGTAAAGCTCACCGGCCTATAGTTCCCTGGATTATCCTTGCTACCCTTCTTAAACAAAGGAACAACATTGGCTATTCTCCAGTCCTCCGGGACATCACCTGAAGACAGTGAGGATCCAAAGATTTCTGTCAAGGCCTCAGCAATTTCCTCTCCAGCCTCCTTCAGTATTCTGGGGTAGATCCCATCAGGCCCTGGGGACTTATCTACCTTAATATTTTTCAAGACGCCCAATACCTCGTCTTTTTGGATCTCAATGTGACCCAGGCTATCTACACACCCTTCTCCAGACTCAGCATCCACCAATTCCTTCTCTTTGGTGAATACTGATGCAAAGTATTCATTTAGTACCTCGCCCATTTCCTCTGGCTCCACACATAGATTCCCTTGCCTATCCTTCAGTGGGCCAACCCTTTCCCTGGCTACCCTCTTGCTTTTTATGTACGTGTAAAAAGCCTTGGGATTTTCCTGAACCCTATTTGCCAATGACTTTTCGTGACCCCTTCTCGCCCTCCTGACTCCTTGCCTAAGTATTGTCCCACTTCCCTTATATTCCTCACGGGCTTCGTCTGTTCCCAGCCTTCTCACTCTCACGTTGTTATATAATTCCAAAAGCATTTGCATCTGTTCAGTCTGATTTCCCCTCCTCCTACAACATTAATTGTTGGAGGCCATGGATGATATCCTATTGACTGTGAGTTGCAAAGTATTCTTCTCAACGGAGGGCTAACTGCACATCACACTGGAAAGTATGAACAAGATGACATCATTCGGCACTAAGCTTGTTGTGCCATCCAAATGGTTAATGGCTATTCTGTACATCAACCCCACTCGCTAATCAATAATCTACCAGCTCGGCCTTAGCAACAGTCAAAGATTCTGCTGCACTGCCCTTTGAGGGAGAAAGTTCCAGAGACTCACCCCCCCCCCCCCCCCCCCCCCCCCCGAGAGAAAAGATTTCTCCTCATCTCTGTTTTAAATGGGTGCCCCCTTAATTTTAAACACTGACCCCCGAGTTCTAGATTCTCCCACACGAGGAAACATCCTCTCCACCCCCACCCCGTCAACACCCCTCAGCATCGGAAAGGTTTCGATCAAGTTGTCTCCTCATTCTGCTCAACTCCAGTGGATACGAACCCAGACTCTCCAACCTTTCTGTCAAAATCTGCACAGGGCATATGGGGTGTGAATGATTGTTTTCCCCATGTCCCTTGCGGAATACAAGCTCCCTCATGAAGGGGTTCGGGGAAACTCAATCTACGCTCTATATAAGGTCGGCAAGTTCAGCACCGACCTGTGAAGACTCGGTTGGGAACCCCCGGGAGCTGTGTGTTTAACCTTGTAAATAAACCTGGAATTCACCTGACCCACAACCTTTACTAGATTGTGGTATGGGGAGCACATGGCCAACTCTACAGGTGTGGGACAGCAGAAATGGATAGGTATTTTTTAAAGCAAAACAATGTTTATTCTATTAACTCAAGTTAACCTTTTAAAAACATACAGTGAACATCTTAGCAACCATCAATTCAAATACAACCCCCAAAGAATACAACACTACGTAATCCTTAAGTTGTCCTTTTAACATCCAGAAGACTTTAAAAAAACCTTTAAACAGAAGCACATCAGGTTAAAGTCACTACTGAGAGCAGTTATTAGTTTTAAATCACCAAAGGACCGATTTACAGTTTTTAGATTACAGAGAGAACAACTAATACCCCTTCTGGCTGTGACTGCAGCTATCCAGCTCTGAAAACGAAACTAAAACACACCCTGCAGCAAACAGCCTGAAACGAAAGTAAAAAGCCAACAGACAGCCCAGCTCCACCCACTCTCTGACATCACTGCAGTAATAAACACCCATTTCTTAAAGGTACTCTCACTAGAGATATTTATATATACGCCCATTTATAAACACCCATTTCTTAAAGGTACTCTCACATGACACCTTCTTTAAATGAGGAAAGCACTTAACCCTCTTTGTCCCCTATTCCTCCATATCCTGATCTCTGTTTTGAATTATTCCAGTCTGACTTTCACCCTGCTCACATCATTCATAAAGTGATAAACAAAACCATTTGCAATTGTGTTTTATCGCTGCTTAATCTTTGACTGGTATTTCACACAATCATTTTCCAAGGGATTTTCTTATGAGGAGAGGTTGAGTAAGTTGGGTCTGTCCTCATTGGAGTTTGGAAGAATGAGAGGTAACCTGATTGAGACATTCGGATTCTCAGGGGGTTTGACAGGGTAAATGATGAGAGGATGTTTCCTCTTGAGGGAGAGTCTGGGACCAGAGAACATAATCTCAGAGTGAGGGGTCGCCCATTTCAGACAGAGAGGAGGAGGAATTTCTTCTCTCAGAGTGAGTCTGTGGAATTCTTTACCGCAGCTGTAGAGACTGGGTCGTTCAGTATGTTCAAGGCTGAGAGAGACAGATTTTTAATCAGTGAGGGAGTCGAGAGTTATGGGAATAATAATAATAATAGTCATTATTATTATTTTTTAAAAAATAATCTTTATTGTCACAAGTAGGCTTACATTAACACTGCAATGAAGTTACTGTGAAAAGCCCCTCGTCGCCACATTCCGGCGCCTGTTTGGGTACAGAGAGGGAGAATTCAGAATGTCCAAATTACCTAACAGCACGTCTTTCGGGACTTGCGGGAGGAAACCGGAGCCCCCGGAGGAAACCCACGCAGACACGGGGAGAATGTGCCCGGGAATCAAAGCTGGGGCCCTGGAGCTGTGAAACAACCGTGCTACCGTACGGTGCCCTGGAAAGTGGAAATAAGTCTGGAATTGAGGATTATATTAGGTCAGTCATAATCTCATTGAATAGTGGATCAGACTTGATGGGGCGAATGGCTTATTCCTGCTCCTTTGTCTTGTGGTCTGATGGATCATAGAACATTACAGCACAGTACAGGCCCTTCAGCCCTCGATGTTGCACCGACCTGTGAAACCACTCTAAAGCCCATCTACACTATTCCCTTATCGTCCATATGTCTATCCAATGACCATTTGAATGCCTTTAGTGTTGGCGAGTGCACTGCTGTTACAGGCAGGGCATTCCACACCCTTACTACTCTGAGTAAAGAACCTACCTCTGACATCTGTCTTATATCTATCTCCCCTCAATTTAAAGGTATGTCCCCTCATGCTAGACATCACCATCCGAGGAAAAAGGCTCTCACTGTCCACCCTATCCAATCCTCTGATCATCTTGTATGCCTCAATTAAGTCACCTCTTAACCTTCTTCTCTCTAACGAAAACAGCCTCAAGTCCCTCAGCCTTTCCTCTAAGCTATTCCCTCCATACCAGGCAACATTCTGGTAAATCTCCTCTGCCCCCTTTCCAATGCTTCCACATCCTTCCTATAATGGGGCGACCAGAATTGCACGCAATACTCCAAATGCGGCCGCACCAGAGTTTTGTACAGCTGCAACATGACCTCATGGCTCCGAAACTCAATCCCTCTACCAATAAAAGCTAACACACCGTACGCCTTCTTAACAACCCTCTCAACCTGGGTGGCAACTTTCAGGGATCTATGTACATGGACACCGAGATCTCTCTGCTCATCCACACTGCCAAGAATCTTACCATTAGCCCAGTACTCTGTATTCCTGTTATTCCTTCCAAAATGAATCACCTCACACTTTTCTGCATTAAACTCCATTTGCCATCTCTGAGCCCAGCACTGCAGCTTATCTATGTCCCTCTGTAACTTGTAACATCCTTCCGCACTGTCCACAACTCCACCGACTTTAGTGTCATTTGCAAATTTACTCACCCATCCTTCTACTCCCTCCTCCAGTTCATTTATAAAAATAACAAACAGCAGTGGCCCCAAAACAGACCCTTGTGGTACACCACTAGTAACTGGACTCCAGTCTGAACACTTCCCATCAACCACCACCTTTTGTCTTCTTCCAGCAAGCCAATTTCTGATCCAAACTGCTAAATCACCCTGAATCCCATGCCTTCGTATTTTCTTCAGTAGTCTACCGTGGGGAACCTTATCAAATGCTTTACTGAAATCCATATACACCACATCAACTGCTTTACCCTCATCCACCTGTTTGGTCACCTTCTCAAAGAACTCAATAAGGTTTGTAAGGCACGACCTACCCTTCACAAAACCGTGTTGACTATGTCTAATCAAATTATTCCTTTCCAGATGATTATACATCCCATCTCTTATAAACCTTTCCAAGATTTTGCCCACAACAGAAGTAAGGCTCACTGGTCTATAGTCACCGGGGTTGTCTCTACTCCCCTTCTTGAACAAGGGGACAACATTTGCTATCCTCCAGTCTTCTGGCACTATTCCTGTCGACAAAGATGACTTAAAGATCAAAGCCAAAGGCTCAGCAATCTCCTCCCTAGCTTCCCAGAGAATCCTCGGATAAATCCCATCCGGCCCAGGGACCTTTTCTATTTTCATAATTTCCAGAATTGCTAACATCTCCTCCTTATGAACCTCAAGCCCTACTAGTCTAGTAGCCTGAATCTCAGTATTCTCCTCGACAACATTGTCTTTTTCCTGTGTGAATACTGACGAAAAATATTCATTCAGCACCTCCTATCTCCTCGGACTCCATGCACAACTTCCCACTACTGTCCTTGACTGGCCCTACTCTTACCCTAGTCATTCTTTTATTCCTGACATATCTATAGAAAGCCTTAGGGTTATCCTTGATCCTACCTACCAAAGACTTCTCATGTTCCCTCCTGGCTCTTCTTAGCTCTCTCTTTAGGTCCTTCCTAGCTAACTTGTAACTCTCGAGCGCCCTAACTGAACCTTCATGTCTCATCTTTACATAAGCCTCCTTCTTCCTCTTGACAAGTGTTTCGACTGCTTTAATAAACCATGGTTCCCTTGCTCGACCACTTCCTCCCTGCCTGACAGGTACATACTTATCAAGGACATGCAGTAGCTGTTCCTTGAACAAGCTCCACATTTCCATTGTGCCCATCCCCTGCAGTTTTCCTCTCCATCCGATGCATCCTAAGTCTTGCCTCATCGCATCATAATTGCCTTTCCCCCAGATATAACTCTTGCCCTGCGGTATATACCTATCCCTTTCCATCACTAAAGTAAACATAATCGAATTGTGGTCACTATCACCAAAGTGCTCACCTACCTCCAAATCTAACACCTGTCCTGGTTCATTACCCAGTACCAAATCCAATATGGCCTTGCCTCTCGTTGGCCTATCTACAGACTGTGTCAGGAAACCCTCCTGCATGCATTGGACAAAAACGGACTCATCTAAAGTACTCGAACTGCACCGTTTCCAGTCAATATTTGGAAAGTTAAAGTCCCCCATAACAACTACCCTGTTGCTTTCGCTCCTATCCAGAATCATCTTTGCAATTCTTTCCTCTACATCTCTGGAACTTTTCGGAGGCCTATAGAAAACCCCTAACAGGGTGACCTCTCCTTTCCTGTTTCTAACCTCAGCCCATACTACCTCAGTAGACGAGTCCTCATCAAACGTCCTTTCTGCTACCGTAATACTGTCCTTGACTAACAATGCCACCCCTCCCCCTCTTTTACCACCTTCCCTGAGCTTCCTGAAATATCTAAACCCTGGCACCTGCAACAACCATTCCTGTCCCTGCTCTATCCATGTCTCCGAAATGGCCACAACATTGAAGTCCCAGGTACCAACCCATGCCGCAAGTTCACCCACCTTATTCCGGATGCTCCAGGCATTGAAGAAGACACACTTTAAACCACCTTCCTGCCTGCCGGTAACTTTAAAACCTTACTCATGACTTCTCAACCTCCTGTATACTGGAGCTACAATTCAGGTTCCCAAGCCCCTGCTGAACTAGTTTAAACCCTCCCGAAGAGCATTACCAAATTTCCCCCCCCAGGATATTGGTACCCCTCTGGTCCAGGTGTGGACCTTCCCGTTTGTAGAGGTCCCACCGACCCCAGAATGAGCCCCAATTATCCAGAAATCTGAAACCCTCCCTCCTGCACCATCCCTGTAGCCACATGTTCAACTCCTTTCTCTCCCTATTCCTCATCTCGCTATCACGTGGCACGGGTAACAACCCAGAGATAATAACTCTGTTTGTCCTAGATCTAAGTTTCCACCCCAGCCCCCTGAATTCCTGCCTTACATCCCTATCCCTACCTATCTCGTTGGTACCTATGTGGACCACGACTTGGCGCTGCTCCCCCTCCCCTTAAGGATCCTGAAAACACGATCCGAGACATCACGCACCCTGGCACCTGGGAGGCAACACACCAACCGCGAATCTGTCTCGTTCCCACAGAATCTCCTATCTATCCCCCTAACTATGGAGTCTCCAATGACTAATGCTCTACTCCTCTCCCCCCTTCCCTTCTGAGCAACAGGGACAGACTCTCTGCCAGAGACCTGTACCCCATGTTTATCCCTGGTAAGTCCCCCCCCACCACACAATCTGCGCCAATCCTTTTCCATGTGTCAGTCCCGTCCACATTATTACTGTTACATATCTCATTGTAACAGACAATTCGCAGCAATGTCTTACATCTCCAATTTCATTAGTCACCTCCAGATATCCCCCAAGGAGAATTCTTTGGCCTCTTCTTTCTTACCTAGAAGGACATCTTCTGAGGAAATAGTCCTGTATTCAGCTCCCTGTATCTCCACACTGCCCGAGGATCACCACACCTCGCTCAAGGGGTAAAGTTGAGAAGGTGGATATTCTCCAGGACCCAAACCATCATCTATCCCCCCCACCCTGAGCTTTGCTGTCTTGTCACAGATACCATCTCCCTCTCAGGGAGCTGCCGCACGTCAAAGCAGAACGTTCAATTTCAGACTCCTGTTCAAACCTGAGCTGGCCAGTACAACGCTCCTCAATCATACAGGACATTGTTCCGCTAAATCTTGGGAAATTCCTGCTCAGGCTCTGGTTTTAATTTATGCCCTCAATTCATCTGCCTTGTTCATCAGACTCCTTGCAATAAAATAAATGCCATCCAATCTTGCAAAACACCTTGGTGACATAACTGGTCCAGACACACTCTGCCTCCCTGACTCCCTTGCTGTCTCTAATTCTGGCTGTGCATCTATCCCTGCTGGACCTTCTCTCCGGATGCCAGGCCCCTGCCAAGTTAGTTTAAAAAGCACTAGCAAACCTCCCCGCAAGGTCACTGTCCCATTTCAGTTCAGGTACAAACCTGTCCGCCTTGTGCAGGTCCCACCGTCCCCCAAAACAGACCTAATGTCCCAGAAATCTAAATCCCTCCCTCCCGGACCATCTCTCCAGCCACGCATTCATCTGGTGAGAAACAATATTTTTTCCCCAGAGTGGGGTGGGAGTCTGGAACTCGCTGCCTGAAAGGGGGGTGGAGGCAGAGACCCTCAGAACATTTCAGAAGTATTTAGATGGGCGCTTGCGATCCCAGGGCAGACACGGCGATGGGCCGTGCTGGGAAACGGGATTAGAATAGTTAGGTGGTTGTTTTTGATGCGGTGGGCTGAAAGACCTTTTCTGAGCTGTATATCTCTATGATTGGACCTGCCCTTGGCCAAAGAAGGTAAACACTGAATTACATAGGTACAGGTAACTCCCGGTCTGTGCATCCCAAAGAGGAGGGAGGATTCTAAGGGAAGGAAGAACCTACCATGGTCAGCCAAGGAAGTTCAGGCCGGGATTCAGTTGAAAGTGGAAACATATAAGATGTCAAAGGTTAGTGGTAGGCCAGAAGAGTGGGATAGCTTCAGAAAACAGGAACAATGGACGAAAAAAGCATCAGGAAAGAGAAAATAAACTTTAATTCTGGCAGCAGCGGTGTAAGATCCAGCAACCCTTTTCAGAAAACTGCTGGGAAGGTTCTTCAAAAGAGATCCAGCTCACACTCTCTCCAATAAGCCTGGAGGTGCTAGATTCCTGAAAACAGGGCCTGAAGGTGGGCTACGAACTGAGACCAAAGCCTGAAGAAACAGGGACTCTGTTCAACAGGAATATTGTGAGTACAGGCTGCAAAACAAGGACTGTGATTCCCAAGCTTACTCTGGAGAAAGCCTGCAAGGGCCCATTATCTGAAGCAAAGACGCTTTTCTCCTTCATTTACATTTTTTTCACCTCCCCCCCCCAATCAGTGTTTGTGTGTGTGTCGAGGATGGGGGGGGGGGGGGGGAGTAAGTTACAATAGGGGGTTAGATACTTATTTAACCAACCGTAACTGCTGTGAATTTCACCATTAATCTTGCGACAAATAAACAGTAATTGTGTTTCAATTTACAAACCTTGTGACTGTAATTATTGGACAGCCAAGGGCCAAAGGGTTCGGGAATTTTTATAAGAATTATTGGTGAATTCACTTGCGTTGCGAATCTGGGGCATGTGGGGCTGGAATTGACCGTGCCCTAGCCCAGGGTGGCCTAACAACAGGTTTTCGGAAAGATAATGAAATGTTATAATTTATTTGGAGGGGAACAGATTACAAAAGTAGGGAGATTGAGCTTCAGTTGCGCAGGGAGCTGGGGAGACCACATCGAGAGTATTGTGCACAGTATTACTCTCTTTATTTAAGGGAATGTGTAAATGTTGTTCGAAGCAGTTCAGAGAAGGTTTATTAATAATAATAATAATAATAATAATAATGATAATAATAATCTTTATTGTCACAAGTAGGTTTACATTAACACTGCAATAAAGTTACTGTGAAAATCCCCTAGTCGCCACACTCCGGCGCCTGTTCGGGTACACAGAGGGAGAGTTCAGAATGTCAAATTCACCTAACAGCATGTCTTTCGGGACTTGTGGGAGGAAACCGGAGCGCCCAGAGGAAACCCATGCAGACACGAGGAGAACGCGCAGACTCCGCACAGACAGTGACCCAAGCCGGGAAACAAACCTGGGACCCTGGAGCTGTGAAGCCACAGTGCTAACCACTGTGCTACCGTTATGAGACTGTCATGTGAGTGTCCCTTTAAGAAAGGTTTGGTCTCTTATCATGTGACTTGTCGCATGGCTTCAGTGATGTCATTTTGTGGGTGGAGCTGGGCTGTGGCTGTCAGGTGAGAGGGTTTGTTTTGTTTCAGTTTTCGTGTTGTTGCTTTGGACGGCAGAAGGAGAACGAAATGTTTCCCTGTTTTTCTCTGTTTTCATTTTAAAAGCTGATCCAGTGAAAAGGCACATTGGTTGTGGCTAACTGCCTGGGTAACTTTAAAGATAGAGTTGTTTTCCGGAAGGAGCTTTGAATCTGCTGGTTGGAAATGGATCCGAATCTCAGGGAAAGGACCAGTCCCATTCAAGTGAGATTGCAGTGGGCTGGGCCACGCCCTTCAAAAGGGTTTTGGTTTATTGGATTTTGTTATTGAATTGGAACAGTTAAGGAGGGATTCATTAAGTGTTATACATAGATTACTGTGGCAGTTGTGTTGTCCTTATGTTTGTAATTGGTAAAATAAATTCTAGCTGTGTGTTTCTCTATATATGTTAACTACGTTCTTAGAATAAACCTTGTTTTGATTAAAGTGCCTGGGGAGATGAATCACACCTGAAGGGAAGGTTTTTGTGCTCATCCCAGCCAAATTCAACATAAAGGTTATAGGTCAGGTGAACTTCATAATACACTTTGGAGTTTCTAAGCCCTGGCCCGTAACAAGACGAATGCCAGGAATGGGCAGCTTGTGTTATATTGAGAGATTGTACAGTGTGATAGGTGAATCAGGCGCTCAGTACAGGAATGGACTGATTTGGAATGATGAAGATTTTTCTCTTACCACATGCCAGAGTCGCCACTGCACAGCAAGTTGCCAGCACAATCAAAGTCATCATCTTCATCCTGTGGAGACAACAAAACGGGGGGAATTCTCAGCAGATGTCCTCACTCCTGCTACACCCAATTATTTTATAGCATCATCTGATCCAAAATTATTTATTCCACAGTTCAACTGAGTTGGTTGAAGTAAGGGAGATTCCTGTTGAGTGGCTGGTGTGTTGAATTTGAGGATCGTTGCAGATTAGGGATCTTCTCTGCATGGTCTGCAATGCTGATATATTTTAAATAAGGAGACCAGAACCATACAGTGTTCCAGCTGCACCCCCCACCAACACCTTGTACTCTTGCAGCAAGATTTCCTGACCTAAATGCTCCACCCCACCTTGACCTCAAAGAACAATACAGCACAGGAACAGGCCCTTCGGCCCTCTAAACCTGCACCGATCATGAAACCTACATAAACTCAAACCGTCTGCACTGATGGAGTCCGTATTCTTCCATTCCCACCCTATTCAGATATCTGTCTGGATGTCCCTTAAATGCCACTATCGTAACTGCTCCCACTGTTATAAGAACATAAGAACTAGGAGCAGGAGTCGGCCATCTGGCCCCTCGAGCCTGCTCCACCATTCAATGAGATCATGGCTGATCTTTTGTGGACTCAGCTCCACTTTCCGGCCCGAACACCATAACCCTTAATCCCTTTATTCTTCAAAAAACTATCTATCTTTATCTTAAAAACATTTAATGAAGGAGCCTCTACTGCTTCACTGGGCAAGGAATTCCATAGATTCACAACCCTTTGGGTGAAGAAGTTCCTCCTAAACTCGGTCCTAAATCTACTTCCCCTTATTTTGAGGCTATGCCCCCTAGTTCTGCTTTCACCCGCCAGTGGAAACAACCTGCCCGCATCTATCCTATCTATTCCCTTCATAATCTTATATGTTTCTATAAGATCCCCCCTCATCCTTCTAAATTCCAACAAGTACAGTCCCAGTCTACTCAACCTCTCCTCGTAATCCAACCCCTTCAGCTCTGGGATTAACCTAGTGAATCTCCTCTGCACACCCTCCAGTGCCAGTACGTCCTTTCTCAAGTAAGGAGACTAAAACTGAACACAATACTCCAGGTGTGGCCTCACTAACACCTTATACAATTGCAGCATAACCTCCCTAGTCTTAAACTCCATCCCTCTAGCAATGAAGGACAAAAGTCCATTTGCCTTCTTAATCACCTGTTGCACCTGTAGACCAACATTTTGCGACTCATGCACTAGCACACCCAGGTCTCTCTGCACAGCAGCATGTTTTAATATTTTATCATTTAAATAATAATCCCTTTTGCTGTTAATCCGACCAAAATGAATAACGTCACATTTGTCAACATTGTATTCCATCTGCCAGACCCTAGCCCATTAACGTAACCTATCCAAATCCCTCTGCAGACTTCCAGTATCCTCTGCACTTTTTGCTTTACCACTTATCTTAGTGTCGTCTGCAAACTTGGACACATTGCACTTGGTCCCCAACTCCAAATCATCTAGGTAAATTGTGAACAATTGTGGGCCCAGCACTGATCTCTGAGAGACACCACTAATAATAATAATAATAATCACTTATTGTCACAAGTAGGCTTCAATGAAGTTACTGTGAAAAGCCCCTAGTCGCCACATTCCAGCCCCTGTTCGGGGAGGCCTGTATGGGAATTGAACCCGCGCTGCTGGCCTTGTTCTGCATTACAAGCCAGCTGTTTAGCCCACTGTGCTAAACCAGCCCCACTAGCTGCTGATTGCCAATGAGCGAAACTCCCATTAATCCCCACTCTTTGCTTTCTATTAATTAACCAATCCTCTATCCATGCTACTACTTTACCCTCAATGCCATGCATCTTTATCTTATGCAGCAACCTTTTGTGTGGCACCTTGTCAAAGGCTTTCTGGAAATCCAGATATACCACATCCATTGGCTCCCCGTTATCTACCGCACTGGTAATGTCCTCAAAAAATTCCACTAAATTAGTTAGGCACGACCTGCCCTTTTAAAAAAATATATTTTTTTTATTCTCCTCCTTTTTCACATTTTCTCCCAAATTTACACCCAACAATAACCTATAATCAGTAACGAATGTAATGTCAATCCCCATATCAATAACAACGATCCCATCCTCCCACAAAACCCCAAAATAGCAGCCCGCATGTTAACATAAACAAATGACAAAGAGGAATCAGGAATCACCCACAGTCACCATTAACACACACAGCCCCCTCCCCCAACCCTCCCAGCCCCCCTCCCCCAACCCTCCCAACCCCCCTCCCCCAACCCTCTCAGTCCCCCTCCCCAACCCTCCCAGCCCCCCTCCCCCAACCCTCCCAGCCCCCCTCCCCCAACCCTCCCAACCCCCCTCCCCCCAACCCTCCCAGCCCCCCTCCCCCAACCCTCCCAACCCCCCTCCCCCAACCCTCCCAACCCCCCTCCCCCAACCCTCCCAGCCCCCCTCCCCCAACCCTCCCAACCCCCCTCCCCCAACCCTCTCAGCCCCCTCCCCCAACCCTCTCAGCCCCCCTCCCCCCAACCCTCCCAGCCCCCCTCCCCCAACCCTCCCAACCCCCCTCCCCAACCCTCCCAACCCCCTCCCCCAACCCTCTCAGATCCCTCCCCAACCCTCTCAGCCCCCCTCCCCCAACCCTCTCAGACCCCTCCCCCAACCCTCTCAGCCCCCCTCCCCCAACCCTCTCAGCCCCCTCCCCCAACCCTCTCAGACCCCCTCCCCCAACCCTCCCAGCCCCCAACCCTCTCAGCCCCCCTCCCCCAACCCTCCCAGCCCCCAACCCCCCCAATGTTCAATGTTATCCAATTCTCTAAAGTGCATGATGAATAATGCCCATGAATTGTAGAACCCCTCCATCCTTCCCCTCAGTTCAAACTTAACCTTCTCAAGAGTCAAGAATTCCAGCAGGTCCCCCCGCCACGCCAGGGCACAGGGTGGAGAGGCTGCTCTCCAATCCATCAGGATCCACCTTCGGGCGATCAACCAGGCGAAGACTACAACATCTGCCTCCGCGCCCGTTTCCAACCCCTGCTGATCCGACACCCCAGATATGGCCTCCCGAGGGCCTGCGTCCAGTTTCACGTGCACCACTTTAGAGATTACCCTAAAAACCTCCTTCCGGTAATCCTCCAGCTTTGGACAGGACCAAAACATATGAACGTGATTTGCGGGGCCCCTCCCCGCAACGTTCACACATATCTTCTACCCCCTCAAAGAGCCGGCTCGTCCTCACCCTTGTAAGGTGCGCTCTATACACCACCTTCAGCTGTATCAGCCCCTACCTCGCACACGAGGTGGAGACGTTCACCCTCCGGAGCACCTCACACCAGAACCCCTCCTCCATACCCTCTCCCAACTCTTCCTCCCACTTTGCCTTGATCCCTTCTAGCGGCGCCTTCTCCTCCTCCAAACTCGCCCCGTAAACCGCCGATACTACCCCCTTCAGGCACGACCTGCCCTTTATGAACCCATGCTGCGTCCGTCCAATGGGACAATTTCCATCCAGGTGCCTCACTATTTCTTCCTTGATGATAGATTCCAGCATCTTCCCTACTACCGAAGTTAAGCTCACTGGCCTATAATTACCCACTTTCTGCCTACCTCCTTTTTTAAACAGTGGTGTCACGTTTGCTAATTTCCAATCCGCCGGGACCACCCCAGAGTCTAGTGAATTTTGGTAAATTATCACTAGTGCATTTGCAATTTCCCTAGCCATCTCTTTTAGCACTCTGGGATGCATTCCATCCGGTCCAGGAGACTTGTCTACCTTTAGCCCCATTAGCTTGCCCATCACTACCTCCTTGGTGATAACAATCCTCTCAAGGTCCTCACCTGTCATAGCCTCATTTCCATCAGTCACTGGCATGTTATTTGTGTCTTCCACTGTGAAGACCGACCCAAAAAACCTGTTCAGTTCCTCAGCCATTTCCTCATCTCCCATTATTAAATCTCCCTTCTCATCCTCTAAAGGACCAATATTTACCTTAGCCACTCTTTTTTGTTTTATATATTTGTAGAAACTTTTACTATCTATTTTTATATTCTGAGCAAGTTTACTCTCATAATCTATCTTACTCTTCTTTATAGCTTTTTTAGTAGCTTTCTGTTGCCCCCTAAAGATTTCCCAGTCCTCTAGTCTCCCACTGATCTTTGCTACTTTGTATGCTTTTTCCTTCAATTTGATACTCTCCCTTATTTCCTTAGATATCCACGGTCGATTTCCCCTCTTTTTACCGACCTTCCTTTTTGTTGGTATAAACCTTTGCTGAGCACTGTGAAAAATCACTTGGAAGGTTCTCCACTGTTCCTCAACTGTTTCACCATAAAGTCTTTGCTCCCAGTCTACCTTAGCTAGTTCTTCTCTCATCCCATTGTGTTGTTATGGGTCAGGGTTTAGAAACCTCCAAAGTTTATCATGGAGTTCACCTGACCCACAACTGTTTCTAGATTTTGGTTACGGGGAGGACAAGGGCCTACCTTTCAGTTATTATTCAACAGAGGCCTTCAGCACTTGTCATCAAAAACAAAGTTTATTCTATGAATAAACACACACAATAAGTGCGGAAGTGATTGCTGGGAGGTATTCTATGAAGAAAAACACACACATATAAGAGGCTTCCAGCGTCCCAGATGGCTTCATCTGCAGAAAGTGCACCCAACTGGAGCTCCTCACAGACCGCATGGTTCGGTTGGAGCAGCAATTGGATGCACTTAGGAGCATGCAGGTGGCGGAGAGCGTCATAGATCGCAGTTATGTAAATGTGGTCACACCCAAGGTGCAGGCAGAGAAATGGGTGACCACCAGAAAGGGCAGGCAGTCAGTGCAGGAATCCCCTATGGTTGTCCCCCTCTCGAACAGATATACCCCTTTGGATACTGTCGGGGGGGATAGCCTATCAGGAGAAAACAGCAGCAGCCAGAGCAGTGGCACCACGGCTGGCTCTGATGTTCAGAAGGGAGGGTCAAAGCTCAGAAGAGTAATAGTCATAGGGGACTCTATAGTCAGGGGCACAGATAGGCGCTTCTGTGGACGTGAAAGAGACTCCAGGATGGTATGTTGCCTCCCTGGTGCCAGGGTCCAGGATGTCTCCGAACGGGTAGAGGGCATCCTGAAGGGGGAGGGCAAACAGGCAGAGGTCGTTGTACATATTGGTACTAACGACATAGGCAGGAAGGGGCATGAGGTCCTACAGCAGGAGTTCAGGGAGCTAGGCAGAAAGTTAAAAGACAGGACCTCGAGGGTTGTAATCTCGGGATCACTCCCTGTGCCACGTGAGACTAGAAATAGGAAGATAGAGCAGCTAAACACGTGGCTAAACAGCTGGTGTAGGAGGGAGGGTTTCCATTATCTGGACCACTGGGAGCTCTTCCGGGGCAGGTGTGACCTGTATAAGAAGGACGGGTTGCATCTAAACCGGAGAGGCATAAATATCCTGGCCGCGAGGTTTGCTAGTGTCACACGGGAGGGTTTAAACTGGTATGGCAGAGGGGTGGGCACGGGAGCAATAGGTCAGAAGGTGAGAGCATTGAGGGAGAACTAGGGAATAGGGACAGTGTGGCTCTGAGGCAGAGCAGACAGGGAGAAGTTGCTGAACACAGCGGGTCTGGTGGCCTGAAGTGCATATGTTTTAATGCAAGAAGTATTACGGGTAAGGCAGATGAACTTAGAGCTTGGATTAGTACTTGGAACTATGATGTTGTTGCCATTACAGAGACCTGGTTGAGGGAAGGGCAGGATTGGCAGCTAAACGTTCCAGGATTTAGATGTTTCAGGCGGGATAGAGGGGGATGTAAAAGGGGAGGCGGAGTTGCGCTACTGGCTCGGGAGAACATCACAGCTGTACTGCGAGAGGACATCTCAGAGGGCAGTGAGGCTATATGGGTAGAGATCAGGAATAAGAAGGGTGCAGTCACAATGTTGGGGGTTTACAACAGGCCTCCCAACAGCCAGCGGGAGATAGAGGAGCAGATAGGTAGACAGATTTTGGAAAAGAGTAAAAACAACAGGGTTGTGGTGATGGGAGACTTCAACTTCCCCAATATTGACTGGGACTCACTTAGTGCCAGGGGCTTAGACGGGGCGGAGTTTGTAAGGAGCATCCAGGAGGGCTTCTTAAAACAATATGTAGACAGTCCAACTAGGGAAGGGGCGGTACTGGACCTGGTATTGGGGAATGAGCCCGGCCAGGTGGTAGATGTTTCAGTAGGGGAGCATTTCGGTAACAGTGACCACAATTCAGTAAGTTTTAAAGTACTGGTGGACAAGGATAAGAGTGGTCCTAGGACGAATGTGCTAAATTGGGGGAAGGCTAATTTAACAATATTAGGCGGGAACTGAAGAACATAGATTGGGGGCGGATGTTTGAGGGCAAATCAACATCTGACATGTGGGAGGCTTTCAAGTGTCAGTTGAAAGGAATACAGGACCGGCATGTTCCTGTGAGGAAAAGGATAAATACGGCAATTTTCGGGAACCATGGATGACGAGAGATATTGTCGGCCTCGTCAAAAAGAAAAAGGAGGCATTTGTCAGGGCTAAAAGGCTGGGAACAGACGAAGCCTGCGTGGAATATAAGGAAAGTAGGAAGGAACTTAAGCAAGGAGTCAGGAGGGCTAGAAGGGGTCACGAAAAGTCATTGGCAAATAGGGTTAAGGAAAATCCCAAGGCTTTTTACACGTACATAAAAAGCAAGAGGGTAGCCAGGGAAAGGGTTGGCCCACTGAAGGATAGGCAAGGGAATCTATGTGTGGAGCCAGAGGAAATGGGCGAGGTACTAAATGAATACTTTGCATCAGTATTCACCAAAGAGAAGATATTGGTAGATGTTGAGTCTGGAGAAGGGTGTGTAGATAGCCTGGGTCACATTGAGATCCAAAAAGACGAGGTGTTGGGTGTCTTAAAAAATATTAAGGTAGATAAGTCCCCAGGGCCTGATGGAATCTACCCCAGAATACTGAAGGAGGCTGGAGAGGAAATTGCTGAGGCCTTGATAGAAATCTTTGGATCCTCGCTGTCTTCAGGGGATGTCCCGGAGGACTGGAGAATAGCCAATGTTGTTCCTCTGTTTAAGAAGGGTAGCAAGGATAATCCCGGGAACTACAGGCCGGTGAGCCTTACTTCAGTGGTAGGGAAACTACTGGAGAGAATTCTTCGAGACAGGATCTACTCCCATTTGGAAGCAAATGGACGTATTAGTGAGAGGCAGCACGGTTTTGTGAAGGGGAGGTCGTGTCTCACTAACTTGATAGAGTTTTTCGAGGAGGTCACTAAGTTGATTGATGCAGGTAGGGCAGTGGATGTTGTCTATATGGATTTCAGTAAGGCCTTTGACAAGGTCCCTCATGGTAGACTAGTACAAAAGGTGAAGTCACACGGGATCAGGGGTGAGCTGGCAAGGTGGATACAGAACTGGCTAGGCCATAGAAGGCAGAGAGTAGCAATGGAAGGATGCTTTTCTAATTGGAGGGCTGTGACCAGTGGTGTTCCACAGGGATCAGTGTAGGGACCTTTGCTCTTTGTAGTATATATAAATGATTTGGAGGAAAATGTAACTGGTCTGATTAGTAAGTTTGCAGACGACACAAAGGTTGGTGGAATTGCGGATAGCCATGAGGACTGTTGGAGGATACAGCAGGATTTAGATTGTTTGGAGACTTGGGCGGAGAGATGGCAGATGGAGTTTAATCCGGACAAATGTGAGGTAATGCATTTTGGAAGGTCTAATGCAGGCAGGGAATATACAGTGAATGGTAGAACCCTCAAGAGTATTGAAAGTCAAAGAGATCTAGGAGCACAGGTCCACAGGTCATTGAAAGGGGCAACACAGGTGGAGAAGGTAGTCAAGAAGGCATACGGCATGCTTGCCTTCATTGGCCGGGGCATTGAGTATAAGAATTGGCAAGTCATGTTGCAGCTGTATAGAACCTTAGTTAGGCCACACTTGGAGTATAGTGTTCAATTCTGGTCGCCACACTACCAGAAGGATGTGGAGGCTTTAGAGAGGGTGCAGAACAGATTTACCAGAATGTTGCCTGGTATGGAGGGCATTAGCTATGAGGAGCGGTTGAATAAACTCGGTTTGTTCTCACTGGAACGAAGGAAGTTGAGGGGAGACCTGATAGAGGTATACAAAATTATGAGGGGCATAGACAGAGTGGATAGTCAGAGGCTTTTCCCCAGGGTAGAGGGGTCAATTACTAGGAGGCATAGGGTTAAGGTGAGAGGGGCAAGGTTTAGAGTAGATGTACGAGGCAAGTTTTTTACGCAGAGGGCAGTGGGTGCCTGGAACTCGCTACCGGAGGAGGTGGTGGAAGCAGGGACGATAGTGAAATTTAAGGGGCATCTTGACAAATACATGAATAGGATGGGAATAGAGGGATACGGACCCAGGAAGTGTAGAAGATTTTAGTTTAGACGGGCAGCATAGTCGGCACGGGCTTGGAGGGCCGAAGGGCCTGTTCCTGTGCTGTACATTTCTTTGTTCTTTGTTCTTATAAGCATTTTTATCAACTGCAAACATAAATACCCCACACAGCTATAGTACTCTATATATAACCTGAATAAATTTCCCCCTTAAACTGTTCCAATTTAACAACAAGTTCCCATAAAACAGAAATCTCTTTTACCAAACAGTAGATTTGAATTGTTTCCAGAAAACAGTTATACTTTTAAAATATCAAGTGGTCTGGAGACACCTTTTAAACTGAAGGTGGAGAGAGACTCTTCACAACACTTGTCTGTCTGAATACAGCATCAAAATGTGAAAACAAAAGCAAAACCCAGAGCCACAGCCCAGCTCCACCCACATAATGACATCACTGAGGCCATGTGATAAGACAAAACATTTCTTAAAGGGACACTCACATGGCACCCCCCACCTCCCCAGGCAGCGCGTTCCATATATTTACCACGCTCTGTTTAAAATACTTGCCTCGCACATCTGTTCTAAACTTTTCCCCACATACTTTAAACCTTTGTCCCCCAGTACTTGATTCTCCTAGCCTAGGAAAGAGCATCTGACTATCCACTCTGTCTATGCCACTCATAATCTTGTAGACCTCTATCAGGTCGCCTCTCAACCTCCAGTGAAACCAGACTGTGTTTTATCTAACCTCTCCTCACAGCTAATGCCCTCCATACCAGGCAACATCAAAGAATAAAGAACAAAGAAATGTACAGCACAGGAACAGGCCCTTCGGCCCTCCAAGCCTGTGCCGACCATGCTGCCCGTCTAAACTAAAATCTTCTACACATCCTGGGTCCGTATCCCTCTATTCCCATCCTATTCATGTATTTGTCAAGATGCCCCTTAAATGTCACTATCGTCCCTGCTTCCACCCCCTCCTCCGGTAGCGAGTTCCAGGCTCCCGCTACCCTCTGTGTACAAAACTTGCCTCGTACATCTACTCAGAACCTTGCCCCTCTCACCTTAAACCTATGCCCTAGTAATTGATTCCTCTACCCTGGGAAAAAGCCTCTGACTATCCACTCTGTCTATGCCCCTTATAATTTTGTAGACCTCTATCAGGTCGCTCCTCAACCTCCGTCGTTCCAGTGAGAACAAACCAAGTTTATTCAACCGCTCCTCATAGCTAATGCCCTCCATACCAGGCAACATCCTGGTAAATCTCTTCTGCACCCTCTCTAAAGCCTCCACATCCTTCTGATAGTGTGGCGACCAGAATTGAACACCATACTCCAAGTGTGGCCTAACTAAGGTCCTATACAGCTGCAACATGACTTGCCAATTTTTATACTCAATGCCCCGGCCAATGACGGCAAGCATGCCGTATGCCTTCTTGACTACCTTCTCCACCTGCGTTGCCCCTTTCAGTGACCTGTGGACCTGTACACCTAGATCTCTCTGACTTTCAATACTCTTGAGGGTTCTACCATTCACTGTATATTCCCTACCTGCATTAGACCTTCCAAAATGCATTACCACACATTTGTCCAGATTAAACTCCATCTGCCATCTCTCTGCCCAAGTCTCCAAACGATCTAAATCCTGCTGTATCCTCTGACAGTCCTCATCGCTATCCACAATTCCACCAACCTTTGTGTCATCTGCAAAAGTACTAATCAGACCAGTTACATTTTCCTCCAAATCATTTCTATATACTACGAACAGCAAAGCTCCCAGCACTGATCCCTGCGGAACACCACTAGTCACAGCCCTCCAATTAGAAAAGCACCCTTCCATTGCTACTCTCTGCCTTCTATGACCTAGCCAGTTCTGTATCCACCTTGCCAGCTCACCCCGTTCCCGTGTGACTTCACCTTTTGTACCAGTCTACCATAAGGGACCTTGTAAAGGCCTTACTGAAGTCCATATAGACAACATCCACTGCCCTACCTGCATCAATCATCTTTGTGACCTCTTCGAAAAACTCTATCATGTTAGTGAGACACGACCTCCCCTTCACAAAACCGTGCTGCCTCTCACTAATACGTCCATTTGCTTCCAAATGGGAGTAGATCCTGTCTCGAAGAATTCTCTCCAGTAATTTCCCTACCACTGACGTAAGGCTCACCGGCCTGTAGTTCCCTGGATTATCCTTGCTACCCTTCTTAAACAGAGGAACAACATTGGCTATTCTCCAGTCCTCCGGGACATCCCCTGAAGACAGCGAGGATCCAAAGATTTCTGTCATGTAGGATGTTTACATCCTAGTAAACCACTTCTGCACCCTCTCCAAAGCATCCACATCCTTCTGATCGTGTGGCGACCAGAATTGTACACAATATTCCAAATTAGACCTAAGGTTCTATACAGCTGCAACATGACTTGCCAATTTTTATACTCAATGCCCTGACCGATGAAGGCAAGCATGCCGGATGCCTTCTTGACCACCTTCTCCAAGTGTTGCCATTTTCACTGCTCGGTGGACATGCCCAGATCTCTCTGCCCGTCAATACTCGCAAGAGTTCTACCATTTTTTGTGTAATTCCTATATGCATTGGACCTTCCAAAGTGCATTACCATAAGACGTAGCAGCAGAATTAGGCCACTCGGCCCATCGAGTCTGCTCCGCCATTCTATCATGGCTGATATTTTCTCATCCCCATTCTCCTGCCTTCTCCCCATAACCCCTGACCCCCTTATTGACCAAGAAAACCTCACACTTGTCCGGATTAAACCCCATCTGCCATTTCTCCGCCCAAGACTCCAACCAGTTTATATCCTGCTGTATCCTCTGACAATCCTCTTCACTATCCGCAACTCCACCAATTTTTGTGCCATCTGTGAATTTAGAACAACAAAGAACAAAGAAAATTACAGCACAGGAACAGGCCCTTCGGCCCTCCCAGCCTGGGCCGATCCAGATCCTTTATCTAAACCTGTCACCTATTTTCCAAGGATCTACTTCCCTCTGTTCCCCGCCCATTCATATATCTGTCTAGATGCATCTTAAATGATGCTATCGTGCCCGCCTCTACCACCTCCGCTGGCAAAGCGTTCCAGGCACCCACCACCCTCTGTGTAAAAAACCTTCCACGCACATCTCCCTTAAACTTTCCCTTCTCACCTTGAAATCGTGACCCCTTGTAATTGACACCCCCACTCTTGGAAAAAGCTTGTTGCTACCCACCCTGTCTATACCTCTCAGAATTTTGTAGACCTCAACCAGGTCCCCCCTCAACCTCCGTCTTTCCAACGAAAACAATCCTAATCTACTCAATCTTTCTTCATAGCTAGCACCCTCCATACCAGGCAACATCCTGGCGAACCTCCTCTGCACCGTCTCTAAAGCATCCACATCCTTCTGTAATGTGGCGACCAGAACTGCACGCAGTATTCCAAATGTGGCCTAACCAAAGTCCTATACAACTGTAACATGACCTGCCGACTCTTGTACCAATACCCCATCCGATGAAAGAAAGCATGCTGTATGCCTTCTTGACCACTCTATCGACCTGCGTTGCCACCTTCAGGGTACAATGGACCTGAACTCCCAGATCTCTCTGTACATCAATTTTCCCCAGGACTCTTCCATTGACCGTATAGTCCGCTCTTGAATTGGATTGGATTTTCCAAAATGCATCACCTCGCATTTGCCTGGATTGAACTCCATCTGCCATTTCTCTGTCCAACTCTCCAATCTATCTATATTTTGCTGTATTCTCTGACAGTCCTCCTCGCTATCTGCAACTCCACCAATCTTAGTATCATCTGCTAAACTTGCTAATCAGAACACCTATACCGTCATCCAGATCATTTATGTATATCACAAACAACAGTGGTTCGAGCACGGATCCCTGTGGAACACCACTAGTCACCTTTCTCCATTTTGAGACGCTCCCTTCCACCACTACTCTCTGTCTCCTGTTGCCCATCCAGTTCTTCATCCATCTAGCTAGTGAAAAATGAAAAATGAAATTCGCTTATTGTCACAAGTAGGCTTCAAATGAAGTTACTGTGAAAAGCCCCTAGTCGCCACATTCCGGCGCCTGGAAACAACCCAAACCCCAACCTCTCTCCATAACTGAAATGTTCCATCCCAGCAACATCCTGGTGAATCTCCTCTGCACCCCCTCCAGTGCAATCACATCCTTCCTGTAATGTGGTGACCAGAACTGCACACAGTGCTCCAGCTGTGGCCTCACCAACATTCCATAAAACTCCAACAGGACCGCCCTGCTTTTGTAATCTATGCCTCGATTGATAAAAGCGAGTGCTCTATATGCCTTTTTCACCACCCTATTAAAGGAAGAAATCAGTGGACCAATCAGGTGGGCAGAAAGTGAGAAATGGGATTAATCTGCACACTGCATACGAGCCGTGGGGAGAGCACTTGCTGAGTGACACACGGCAAGAGTAAGTGTGAGCCTGGGGAATTCGGTGCACAGAGGGATTTGAATGGGTTACTCTTTCTCTTTAATTTTTGTAAGTTCAGTAGTCCAGTTAAAAGGTTAATACAGAGTTGACCTAGCTGACAGTTAAATCATAGAATGTACAGTGCAGAAGGAGGCCATTCGGCCCATCGAGTCTGCACCGGCTCTTGGAAAGAGCACCCCACCCAAGGTCAACACCTCCACCCTATCCCCATAACCCAGTAACCCCACCCAACACTAAGGGCAATTTTGGACACTAAGGGCAATTTATCATGGCCAATCCCCCTAACCTGCACATCTTTGGACTGTGGGAGGAAACCGGAGCACCCGGAGGAAACCCACGCAGACACGGGGAGAATGTGCAGACTCCGCACAGACAGTGACCCAAGCCAGAATCGAACCTGGGATCCCTGGAGCTGTGAAGCAACAGTGCTAACCACTGTGCTACCGTGCTGCCCTTCAGCTTTTATCACTTATAGTCTGTTGTGTCTTTCGTGCTTTATATTTTGAAAAGACAATATTCTGTAGTAGTAAGGACAAGGGAAAATAGGTTCTAGAAAATTGGATATTGTCTGATATTAAGCTTCTTACAAAGGTTTAATTTAAAGGGGGAAATTAGATGAAATGAAATGAAAATCGCTTATTGTCACAAGTCGGCTTCAAATGAAGTTACTGTGAAAAGCCCCTAGTCGACACATTCCGGCACCTGTTCGGGGAGGCTGGTACGGGAATCGAATCGTGCTGCTGGCCTGCCTTGGTCTGCTTTAAGAGCCAGCGATTTAGCCCAGTGTGCTAAACCAGCCTCCGAGTTCAAAGACGTGATTTGCTACTCGTGCTCTACGTGGGAACTCTTCGAAGCCTCGGAGCTGGAATGGTAGCTGGGAAACAGTGTGGAGCATGTACAAGGTGGAGAGTATTGTGGATAGCATGTATAGAGAGGTGGCCACACCGCAGGCTCAGACTCCGCAGGCAGGAAAGGAATGGGTGACCACCAGGCAGAGCAAGAGAGCAAGGCAGTGCAGGAATCTCCTGTGACTATTCCCCTGTGGAACAGATATACCGCTTGGGATACTGTTGAGGGGAATGGCCTCTCAGGGGAAAGCAGCAACAGCCAAACTCGTGGCACCACGGTTGGTTCTGCTGCAGAGGGGAGGGGGGATAAGTGTGGGACTGCAGTAGTTATCGGGGATTCAATTGTAAGGGGAATAGACAGGCGTTTCTGTGGCCGCAAACGAGACTCCAGGATGGTATGTTGCCTCCCTGGTGCTAGGGTCAAGGATGTCTCGGAGCGGGTACAGGACATTCTGGAGGGGGAGGGTGAACAGCCAGTGGTCGTGGTACACATCGGTACAAACGACTTAGGTAAAAAAAGGGATGAGGTCCTAAAAGCAGAATACGGGGAGCTAGGAAGGAAGTTAAGAAATTGGACCTCGAAGGTAGTGATCTCAGGATTACTACCGGTGCCACGTGCTAATCAGAGTAGAAATGACAGGATAAATAGGATGGATACATGGCTGAAGGGATGGTGTCAGGGGGAGGGTTTCAGATTCCTGGGGCATTGGGACCAGTTCTGGGGGAGGTGGGACCTGTACAAACTGGACGGGTTACACCCGGGCAGGACTGGAACTGATGTCCTCGGGGGAGTATTTGCTCGAGCGGTTGAGGAGGGTTTAAACTAGATTGGCAAGGGGGACGGGAACCTACGCAAGGTGGCAAGGGGGATGGGAACCTACGCAAGGTGGCAAGGGGGATGGGAACCTACACAGGGTGGCAAGGGGGATGGGAACCTACACAGGGTGGCAAGGGGGATGGGAACCTACGCAAGGTGGCAAGGGGGATGGGAACCTACACAGGGTGGCAAGGGGATGGGAACCTACGCAAGGTGGCAAGGGGATGGGAACCTACACAGGGTAGCAAGGGGATGGGAACCTGCGCAAGGTGGCAAGGGGATGGGAATCTACGCAAGGTGGCAAGGGGGATGGGAACCTACACAGGGTGGCAAGGGGATGGGAACCTGCGCAAGGTGGCAAGGGGATGGGAATCTACGCAAGGTGGCAAGGGGGATGGGAACCTACACAGGGTGGCAAGGGGATGGGAACCTGCGCAAGGTGGCAAGGGGGATGGGAACCTCCACAGGGTGGCAAGGGGGATGGGAACCTACGCAAGGTGGCAAGGGGGATGGGAACCTCCACAGGGTGGCAAGGGGGATGGGAACCTACGCAAGGTGGCAAGGGGATGGGAACCTACACAGGGTGGCAAGGGGATGGGAACCTACGCAAGGTGGCAAGGGAAAGAGAAACAAGGAAATTAATAAAGGAAGGAACAATAAAATGCAAACATGGTAGAGGATAATCAAAGGTGAGAGGAAAATAGGGGCACAGTAAAAATAAAGGTCAGGATGATGAAAGTTAGGAAGGTTAAAAATGGCCACTAAAGGTTTTGTACCTTAATGCACAAAGCATTTGGAATAAGGTAGACGAACAAGGTAAATTGATATGATCTCAGCCGTTACGGAGATATGGTTACAAGGAGATCAAACATTCAGGGATATTTGAACTTTTGGAAAGGCGGGAGAAAAGGTGGTGGGGTACCACTGCTAATAAGAGAGAAACTGAGGGACTTCTGGTGACGGCCATGAAGGGAGAGATCGCACATAAGGTGGCTTCAAGCTGAGGATTCAATTTTTGGCCCATTTTGCCCGTTTAATGGGTGCTGTGCAGGTGATAAAGTGGGGTTGCACGGTGACACAGTGGTTAGCACTGCTACCTCACAGCGCCAGGGCGTCACGGTTGCACAGTGGTTAGCACTGCTGTCTCACAGCGCCAGGACGTCATGGTGGCACAGTGGTTAGCACTGCTGCCTCACAACTCCAGGGTCCCGGGTTCAATTCCGGCCTTGGGTGACCGTCTGTGTGGAGTTTTCACGTTCTCCCCGTGTTTACGTGGGTTTCCTCTGGGTGCTCCGGTTTCCTACCACAGCCCAAAGGTGTGCAGGTTAGATACATTTTGCCATGCTAAGTTGCCCCTTAGTGTCTAAAAAGGTAAGGTGGGGGTTACTGGTTTACAGGGATAGGGTGGAGGTGTGGGCTTGGGTAGGGTGCTCTTTCCAAGGGCTGGTGCAGGCTTGATGGGCCGAATGGCCTCCTTCTGCGCTGTAAATTCTATGATTCTGTGATTCAATTGCAGCTGCCCGTCAAATTCAAAAGCTCTGTTGTAAACTATTCCGAGTTACTTCTTCCACACCCAGGAAGTTTAACGCTACTGAAAGAGCCACGGTAGCAGTGACTCCCTGCTTAAACTGAAAGAGTTCATCATCTGCATGAAAGTGCTGTCTTTAATTTCAATCATCCCAAACCAAACTTTGAAATCCCAGTAAAGATCCCCAATTTCATGATCCCATCCAGATCCCAACGTTTGTTCGATCCTGGACCAGATCCCAACATTCGTTAGGATCCCGGACCAGATCCCAACATTTGTTAGGATCCCGGACCAGATCCCAACATTTGTTAGGATCCCGGACCAGATCCCAACATTAGTTCGGATCCCGGACCAGATCCCAACATTCGTTAGGATCCCGGACCAGATCCCAACATTTGTTAGGAACCCGGACCAGATCCCAACATTCGTTCGGATCCCGAACCAGATCCCAACATTCGTTAGGATCCCGGACCAGGGGCGTCATTCTCCGCCCCCCCGCCGGGTCGGAGAATCGCCGGGGGCTGCCGTGAATCCCGCCCCCGCCGGTTGCCGAACTTTCCTGCACCGGATATTCGGCGGGGGCGGGAATCGGGCCGCGCCGGTTGGCGGGCCCCCCCGCTGAATTCTCCGGCCCGGATGGGGCGATGTCCCGCCGATAAATTGCCTGTCCTGCCGGCATGGATTAAACCACCTTTCGAACGGCGGGACAAGGCGGCGTGGGCGGGCTCCGGGGTCCTGGGGGGGGGGCGCAGGGCGATCTGGCCCCGGGGGGGTGCCCCCACGGTGGCCTGGCCCGCTATCGGGGCCCACCGATCCGCGGGCGGGCCTGTGCCATGGGGGCACTCTTTCCCTTCCGCCTCCGCCACTGTCTCCACCATGGCGGAGGCGGATGAGACTCCCTCCACTGCGCATGCGTGGGAAACTGTCAGCGGCCGCTGACGCTCCTACGCATGCGCCGCCCGGGGATGTCATTTCCGCGCCAGCTGGCGGGGCAACAAAGGCCGTTTCCGCCAGCTGGCGGGGCGGAAATCCCTCCGGCGCCGGCCTAGCCCCTCAATGTTGGGGCTCGGCCCCCAAAGATGCGGAGCATTCCGCACCTTTGGGGCGGCGCGATGCCCGTCTGATTGGCGCCGTTTTGGGCGCCAGTCGGCGGACATTGCGCCGTTTCCGGAGAAGTTTGACCCAGATCCCAACATTTGTTCAGATCCCGGACCAGATCCCGACATTTCTTGTTTTAATGATTAAAACTGAGGAAAGGAATGATCCCATTGACCAATCGGTATCTTTTATATTAAAACAAACTTTATTCTTAACGTGAGATAAAACATATTAACATCATAGAAAAGGGCAGCACGGTAGCATTGTGGATAGCACAATTGCTTCACAGCTCCAGGGTCCCAGGTTCGATTCCGGCTTGTGTCACTGTCTGTGCGGAGTCTGCACACCCTCCCCGTGTGTGCGTGGGTTTCCTCCGGGTGCTCCGGTTTCCTCCCACAGTCCAAAGATGTGCAGGTTAGGTGGATTGGCCATGATAAATTGCCCTTAGTGTCCAAAATTGCCCTTAGTGTTGGGTGGGGTTACTGGGTTATGGGGAGAGGGTGGACGTGTGGTCTTGGGTAGGGCGCTCTTTCCGAGAGCCGGTGCAGACTCGATGGGCCGAATGGCCTCCTTCTGCACTGTAAATTCTATGAAAATAGCTTTTCAACTAACAGTTAAACAATTCTTAATATAAAAGGAGACCTTTTTTCCGACCAACTTATACCTTCTTTTTTTAATAATCTTTATTCGTGTCACAAGTAGGCTCACATTAACACTGCAATGAAGTTACTGTGAAAATCCTCTAGTCGCCACATTCCGGCGCCTGTTCGGGTACACGGAGGGAGAATTCAGAATGTCCAATTCACCGAACAGCACGTCTTTCGGGACTTGTGGGAGGAAACCGGAGCACCCGGAGGAAACCCACGCAGACACGGGGAGGACGTGCAGACTCTGCACAGACAGTGACCCAAGCCGGGAATCGAAACTGTGACCCTGGAGATGTGAAGCAACAGTGCTAACCACTGTGCTAATGTGCTGCCCTCTATTTCCAATTAAGCAAAGACCATTTGGGGTCAAAATCCTCTTATAAATAATGTTAGCAGACTCAGGGTTACTTGCTGCAGACATAGACATAGAACATACAGTGCAGAAGGAGGCCATTCGGCCCATCGAGTCTGCACCGACCCACTTAAGCCCTCACTTCCACCCTATCCCCGTTACCCAATAACTCCTCCTAACCTTTTGGTCACTAACGACAATTTATCATGGCCAACCCACCTAATCTGCACGTCTTTGGATTGTGGGAGGAAACCGGAGCACCCGGAGGAAACCCACGCAGACACGGGGAGGATGTGCAGACTCCGCACAGACAGTGACCCAAGCCGGGAATTGAACCTGGGACCCTGGAGCTGTGAAGCCACAGTGCTAACCACTGTGCTACCGTGCTGCTCTCTGTACACGTGCATAAAGATTACTTGGAAAGACTGCTTGGAGAGAGACAGAGAGAGACCCTTTCAGGAAACAACCAGCTGACCCTTCTGTCTGTGTCAGACTCCTAATTAACCTGGCAGCATTTGGCAAAAACTACTGCTCAACTTAAAAACCTCTAGGAGACTGTCAAACCCGGATCAAAATGCAAAACTACAGACAGACCTGGCTCCCCCATTAATCACAGCCTCTTTATCCCACTTAGACCCCCTGACCTGCTTGCCTAAATCTAAATACAACAGGTGCGATTCAGTGGACTCAACTTCATTTGCTCTGAAGAAAAATTCTAATTGTTCAACATACCGTACCCAATCTTCAGCAGGGGCATTGAAGGGATGCACTTTACCACACACAGGCATCTCTTCTACTTCACAAGCTTGACTTCGACTGGACCAACTTCAGAGCTGGCGATCTTGCAACTTGCTGCTTCTTTTCACCTCGTCGCCGAATGTAGTAACTTGTTTTCACCAGTTATGAACGAACTAGAAACATTTATTAAAACAACAACCAGTTACCGGGTGATGCAGGTTCAGTTCTTCCAGTCTTGTCTCCAGGATCTAACCGAGGACAAGCCCGCCCTCTGCTTGTGTGATCCCACAAGCTAGTTATCGACGAGCAGGCACATGACCCTTCAGAAGATAGTCCCTTAAAGGGACAGATACTGCCGTGAGTTACACAGATACTGCCGTGAGTTAGACAGATACTGCCGTGAGTTACACAGATACTGCCGTGAGTTACACAGATACTGCCGTGAGTTAGACAGATTTTTATTGGAGCAGGAAATTGAAGATGATGGAAGCGAGACCGGGACATGGAGATGAAGCTACTTTCAGATCAGCCACGCTCTTATTGAATGGCGGATTGGAGGTGACGCGCCTAATGGCTAAATCGGGCTCCTAATTCTGACCATCGTATGAGAAACAAGAAGAGGGAGCGACAACAGAGAGAAAGAGACGAGAAAGCAGCGGAGTCTCCTCAACTCCAATGGATATAATCCGAACCGACTTAGTCTCTCCTCATATGACACTCCCGCCATCCCTGGAATCAGTCTGGTAAACCTTCGCTGCTCTCCCTCCACAGCAAGAACATCCTTCCTCAGAGAAGGAGACCAAAACTGCCCACAATACTCCAGGTGTGGCCTCACCAAGGCCCTGTACAATTGCAGTAAAACATCTCTATTCCTCTACTCAAATCCTCTCGCTATGAAGGCCAACATACCATTTGCCTTCTTTACTGCCGTTGTACCTGCGCGCTGACTTTCAGCGACTGATGCACGAGGACACCAAGGTCTCGCTGAGTATCCGCCTCTCTCAATTTACACCCATTCAAATAATAATCTGCCTGCCTATTTTTGCTACTGAAGTGGATAACTTCACATTTATCCACATTACACTGCATCTGCCATGCATGTACCCACTCACTCAGCCTGTCCGAATCCCACTGAAGCATCTCTGCATCCTCCTCACAGCTCACCCTCCCACCCAACTTTGTATCATCTGCAGATGTGGAGATAATACATGTAGCTCACTTGTTCAAATCATTAATATATAATGTGAAGAGTTGGGGTCCGAGCACAGATCCCTGCGGTACCCCACTAGTCACTGCCTGCCAATCAGAAAAAGACCAATTTATTCCAACTTTTTGCTTCCTCTCTGCTAACCAGCTTTCTATCCATCTCAAGATATTACCTGTAATCCCACGCACTTTACATATTAATCTGCTGTGTGAGACCTTCCCTTCTGAAAGTCTAAATAAACCACATCCACCGGTTCTCCCTGGTCAATTCTGCAAGTTACATCTTCAAAGAATTCTGGTGGATTTATCAAGCGTGATTTCCCTTTTGTAAATCCATGCTGAATTTGTCTGATTGACGAATGTGATATAAAATAGTTACTTTAGAGATATTAGTTACTGTAATGTAGAGATAGGCCAGTCTCATTCTGGTGAGTTCACAGACAAAGGATTTCAGACTGCATGGCAAAGCAAGGAGGAGGTGTGTCCACCAAAGGAGGAGAAAAGGATGCTGGGTAATAAGGGGGCCAGAGGAAGGGATGAGAAGTGAGCCAATCAGAATGTATGACCAGGTCAGGAGGGGTATAGGATGACCTATGGGAATCGTGTATGTGAAACTTGATACCATTTGAATGTATTTGCAGAAATCCCTTTGTCTCCTTGTTCATTCGCTTTCCCGGGGTGTAGGAGACTAGATGTGTCTTATGCCTCTGTGAAATGAATCAGGCTTGCAAGCCAAATAAAATAACTAATGCTGTACCTGCAAATCCATCTCGACTTTTATTGAGGCCAGACTGACGGGTAAAGAAATTTGTATTTTGTCATTTGGTGCCGGAAACCCGGGATTTCTCAAGACGGTTCTGACCTCAACCGCGAAATCAGAATTAGACTGATTATGAACAGGGAGAGTGGGAAAACGGGGCCCACAATGTATAGCTAGAAAATGACCGCGCATTGCTTTTTCCCCTCTTCTTATCGTCTGATTAGTCTGGTCACTCGCGGTTGGTACGGAAAGATCGTCTCGACGAAATCAAAGGTCAGTCTGGGGATTAGAAAATTAAACTGACGGGATATCATAATTGATAGTTCAGTTTTGGGTTAATTGTGTTGTTGATGAATTGATGGGACATCGGAAGATGGTTCAGTTCAATGAGTGTTTTTAAATCTAAAGATGGTTTAATTCCATGTGTGAGTGTTTGTGGAGAACTGATGGGACCTCAGGATGAGGGTTCAGTTCAATGAGTGTTTTAAATCTATAGTTGATTAAGCTAAAATTGTATCCTTGGACTGTAGTGGCGAGAAACGATAAATTTTAAAACAAACTGGGTGCTGCATGTTAGTTAAAGAAGAAGTCTCTCAAAGGGTTGACAGCAGCTTGAGATAACAGGCAGCCTGTGGTGTAATCGGATACCTTTCTTTCGAGTCAGTGAACTCCAGCAAAGTTACGTTTTGAATTAATTGAAGAAAACCAGTGGGTTTCTCCACCTCTTTGATAAAAGTTTATTATTTTCGAAAGCAATTGATGAAATTGCCAGAATCTTAAGTTTTACTTACTTGAAATAGTGTCAATCTCATTTTATTTGTGAATTAATAGAAACTTAAAGAAACTCACTGACACCATTTTAAAAAGTGTAAATCTGGAAATGACAGTTGACTTTGCTCCGGTATAAATCACCGCAGCTAACTGTTCCCTCATTGATAGCAGCCAACATTTTGTGAATGTAAGAAAAACTTGTTGAAAGAAAATTGTTAAGATAAAGAATTAATTAAGTTATAAATGTTATACAAGTTTGTGTTAAGCAAATCGTAAATTTAGTTCTGAGTTGAGATTAGAGCTAAGCTTGCAAGTTGCAGTAATTCAATTTGAATTTTCAAACATTTTAAGTTTTAAAAGAACACTGTTAGAACCTTTTCAATCATTTTGCCAAGGAGCAAAAATTACCATTGGTTATAAATAAGCAAATAAAAAAAAAATATATAATTTAAAAAAAAGAAAGAGCCAAAGTATGAAAGCTAAAGAGTTAATTAGATTATGGAGACAATATTGTCAAGAGGAAAGAGATAGGATCATGTTATCCAGTTGGCAGGACAATGCCCTTAAAATGGGAATTCCAATTAGTGAACAGGGTAACCAAAAAACATTACAGGAAAAGGAATGTGCATTCAAAAAAAAAAACGCGCAAGTAAAGACAGGAAAGGCTCGGGTCAAACAAAAGATGGGCTACGTAGTTCAATGGCTGGCCTTGAATTGACAGAAAATGACCAATTCGATAATTTGAAAATGTCAGCAAAGGATTTTGACTGCACCTGTAGCATTGTCTGCACTAATTCCAGAACCACCAGAGTATAATAATTTATATCCAGTCACTGCTCCCCAGATCTCAATCATGCCAGTCACTCCAGCCCTTTTGGTTGATAGCGTGGGTCCCGATTTACCATCTTCACGATCAGTGGGGGAGGAGGAGCTCTGTTCCACAAGCCCAGTTAGCTCTAGGACCCGATCTCGGAGAGCGAGAGAAGGGCTTGATCCTAACCAGAAACAATTAAGCATACCACCTAAATCCCTTCAGACCAAGGGGAAACCGCAAATTTCGAGAACAAAGGGAGATGCCAGGGATGATTCTGAAGAGAAAGAACTCCCTCTAGTGACAGGGAGGGACGTCAAAGTCTTGGAAGAACCAGAGGAAATAGCTGGAGTGCCCCCTGGTGAGACTCGGAGACAGTTGCCGATTAGGAAGATACCAAACCCTGACGCGGTGACTGCCGGGGCCCAGCCCACGATAGACGTTTATTTCCCATGGACACCCAGTGAGATGATGGCTATTATGGCTACAATCCCAGATAGAAAAAATCTCCTGCTGCTTTCGTGGATTCCCTGAGAACTACCATCTCAATTTATCAAGCTGATTCTAGGGACCTCTGGGCCCCAGTCCAGCAGGTTTTAACCCCAGCAGAGTACCGCAATCATCTTAATCACTTGAATTATGCTAGCCACGCCGCACTTCAGCAAGCCCATGCATTAGACGACGATAGAGGGACACAAATCCTGAATGCGTTGAATAGCACATTTCAAAAGCCCATAAATATTTCTGCTATCTTAGACCTAAAACCTAAAATGATTGAAGAGCCAGAGGAATTTCTGGAGCGTTTTAATGAAATCTACCGTGGGCAGTCAGGCGACTTGCCATATCAAAATGGTCAGAATTCCCCTCAATATTGTGCTATGTTAATGCATTGCCTACCACCTTCTGTGGCTACTGCTGTGAAATGTAATAACATGAATTGGACAGAGAACGACCCTTCCCAGATGGCAAGGGCAGTCAGATTTTATTGGAAGGAGGGTGTAGGCCAGGAAGGAGGCTCAGTTACAAAGGTTAAGACTGAGTATGTAATGAAAAAGGATGATCTGCGATCCCAACAAGCGGCAGAAATGGTAGTTTACCAGCTGGAACCCCAATATTGTGACTTTGGGTGGGTGGATCAGCGAGGGGGAGGATATCAAACCCACCCAAAGGGACCCTCAGCTCCTTTTTATGGCCCACCGTATGCACCAACAGCTTTACAACCGCCGCCCCCTCTGAGGGGCCATTGGTCTACTGGGAGAAGAGGACGGGGCAGATATAGAGGGAGCAATGCATGTTTTAATTGCGGCCGTGCAGATCACTGGCATCAGGAATGCCCCTTTAAAAGACAGGCAGCAGAAGGAGACTACCCGACCCAAAGGAGGGGGTACCCACCAAGGGGAGGACAGACGAGATACACTGACTTCTCCCAGGCAAACCCTTTCCCAACACAGGATTGACTAGCTAATTTAGTCATAAGGACTCTCCAATCGGACAGGGAACCTATTATCTCTCTGCAGATAGGAGATTAACATCACCCATTTGTAATCGACACTGGAGCAGCCATGTCTTTGGTACAATCAGAACTTCGACTACCACTATCCGACCACACGCAGCAATTGTCGGGGTTCCAAGGACAGGTGTGTGAGTATCCTATTTCTGAACCTGTGACAGTCACTTATGAGAATAAGTCTGTGGATCATCAGTTTGTGGTGACTACTGGATTGGACTGTAACTTGTTGGCCCGAGATTTACTGTGTATCTTCCAGCTACAGCTAGAGTGCGGAGACGAAGGGGTAACGGTTCAATCATGGAGGATGAGACAACAGTGCTATATTTCTATCACCCCCCAGTGGTGGACGTTAGACATTGAATATTCACTGCATCACGTTACCCTGGCCTATGACAGAACCGGACAAAACAGGGAGTTGGAGGACAAATACCGGCCATTAATTGGGACCGAATGGCCAGTCAAAGGTACAGCCACAGTCACGGGAAAAGAAGGTACAGCCGATTTTGTTACAATACCACCACATTTATGGCCACAGTCAGCTTCGGTAAGCCCTCATATTACACGTCAGGTCCACGACCAGTACCATGCCAGGGATCTGGGGCCTATGGTAAGGAGGGCAGTGGATCATTCGGATCCAACAGAGTACGCACTTCAAGTCACGCCAGACGGCACTGCCATAAAATATTTTGAGGTCCCTGAAACGATTAACACTCGACTGCAGCCCCGTCTATAGACAAATTAATCCGAGAGCTGTTGCAACAGAATATTTTGGTCCCTTGCCAATCAGAATGTAACACCCCCATACTTGCTGTGCCTAAACCAGCCAAGCCAGACCAGTACCGATTAGTACAGGATTTACGTTCAATCAATGCCATCGCATAGCCGTTACATGCTCTCACCCTCCAACAGGATATTACGGTGTATAGCTCCCACTCGGTCATCGCACTACTGAGGCAACTGCAGACTCAGCATCTTACCGCAGCTCGTCAGAATAGGTATGAGGTATACCTTTTGAACAATCCACGTCTGACATTTAAACCCTGTACCACTATCAATCCAGCCTGTTTTCTTAGTGGTCCCCCTGTCCATGAAGACGCACCTGGCCACGACTGTTTAGCCTTGATTCAGGAAACTACCACAATAAGGGGCGATTTGAGTGATATTTCGTCAGAACAACCTGACATGATTATGTGTCGTCAAATATACCACCGGGGTTTAGTTAATGACCTACTACAGGCCCTCCTTATGCCCGTGCAGATTTCCGTCATTAAATGTGCTGCCCACACGAATGGTAGGACCCCAGTTGACGTTGGTAATGAACGAGCAGATTGTGCAGCGCGGACAGCCGCGCAAATTCAGCAAGAGATGGTGCCTAAAATGTTAAGTCAGACTAAACGATCTACTATAAATATGTCTGCTTCTGACAAGTCAATGCCAACCATCCAAGACTTCATAAGGTTACAGGAGGACGCTCCTGAGAGTGATAAACAAATGTGGAAACGGTTAGGTTGTACATATGATTCTGTTTCCTCTTTATGGACCACGCCTGCACATCAGACTTGTATGTCTGATGTACTGGCTTTCTGGATCATCGAATGTGTACACTTTGCAACTCATTGTGGGGCTCGGGGGACTAGTGATTTGTTGCTGGACACTTGGTGGCACCCTAAAATGCAGGGGTTGGCCCAGAGTATCAGTAATCGGTGTTTAATCTGTCAGCAATATAACACCGGCAAAGGTATCCCTTGTGGGAAGGGGCAAACCCCGTTGCCCAGTGGTCCCTTTGAGACGCTCCAAATGGATTACATTGAGTTGGAAAGGTGTCAATGTTATAAATATGTTTTGGTCATTGTGGATGTGTTCAGCAGATTGGTCGAGGCGTATCCGACTACCGATAATAAAGCTGCTACTGTGGTTAAAGTTCTGATGCGGGAAATCATTCCCCGGTACAGTATACCAGCTCAGTTGAGTTCTGATAACGGGCCTCATTTTCTTGGACAGATTAACCTGCCTCCCTTCTCCAGTGCTATTTTACAGGTGTGGAGCATGATGGGGTGGCTACGCACCGTCTGTGCGATCTTCGGCCTCACCTCGCTTGGAGTGACATCGGCGACGGACATGGAAAAGGGAAATATTATCTACATTTGTAACCCCAACCAAACTACAAGGACATTTCATTTATGCAAAGGTGATGTTCTTCGCTGCCCCCATATACGAGGACATGGTATCGACTCATGGAAGGTCATCAGGTTGAGGGAAAATGCAGGAGTCATGAAGCAATTGCACCGGTCCCGGCGATGGGAAGGGAACATTATATGGACATTGCCTTGCTTTTGGAGTACATGTCCATTTGATTTTGGATGTGTTAAGATTGGTGCGATAAAGGTAACATCAGGCCGTCAGAAGAGCGTAGGAAGAGGCTATGAGAAAGAGAGAGGGACTAGAGAGAGGACGGGGCGTGTAAGGAGGGGAGTACAGCTAGAACGTAGGTTACCGGGAGATACACTTAATTTAGTTAAAGGCCAAACTGAGGAAAACCTGGGTAGTATGAATCTCTTCTACCAGATTTACCATCGCTTGTATGGCCAGGGACGGGTTGTCTGCTACCCGAACCCCGCAGCGGTGTCTAGGTTATTTTCTGTTTCACCGCTTTGGGGCACTCCCCAAACGGTGGTTCAGTGTCAGCATTCCGAACCACTGCCCGAGCAAGTCACTCTTCCTTACGATCCGGATTCAGCACCACCGGCTATTTGCCTTCCCCTCCCTCGGGATAATTCCCACTCACAGTCTGATAGGCTGCAACGGTGGAGGGCGTACATACCTAGCCACTTCACTCCCAATAGGGATTCCCGGTTGTACGAGAATTGTTTCAGAAGTGAAGGATACGGCTGTTTGCTGGTCGAGGTGGACACGAATATAACATGTCTGTTCCCCACCTGTACGGACAGGAGGTGTCATATCACCCAGGCGTCTGGCCAATGCGTTTGTTATAACACCACTTGCGTTCCATTGAACGCCGGCCTCCAGCTCCTTTGTGGCTGGGCGAATGTCTCTCATATCACTGTTGGGACTAGGGCTTTCCGCATTGCTAGGCGCCCGAATGGGCGTTTCGAAGCTGGATAAACTGGGCTACTGGGGGATCCCTACGCAACCGATATGCTGATTGTGATGCTAGCCTGCACACGGAGCAAGGATACTACTTTCTATTTAATGGTACAGCGACCAACGTTTTGTCACCCCCATTTCCCCACCAAATTGCTATTGGGACTCTAGTCCCTACCACAGTCCCCTGCCCCTCGGCGTGGATGCTGCATAATCAGTTAGCACGCCGGGCAGTCTCAGCTGAACTCTGCGAGAACTGGAAAAAACCTCAGGTTCTCGCACCCAACCGGGGCCACTCAGCCGGGTGGGGAATTCTGAGCATCTTGTAGCTGCGGTTGTTTGCACTGCAGAACCGGTATGCTCTTGACTATCTTCTGGCCCGTGAGGGTGGGGCATGCACCATAGTACAGGGCAAGTGTATCATGGGAGTTCAAGACTTAACCGCTAACATCACTAAATTTATGGATCACATACGGGATCACCTGGACGGAATGCAGGATCCTGGCTCTTGGGGTAACTGGGGATTTGGAGGTTGGAAGGACTGGTTGATAAATATGGCCATGTATTTAGAAGTGGCTATTGGCTGCATCTTTGTGGGCCCAGCCATCCTTAAATGTGTGTTGGGTAGAATGCGGGGTGCACTGGAACAGATCAACGCCCCTAAAATCTTGGCTGTCAAAATCCATGAGGGTGCAGCAGATGAAGGGGGGCTACGCCAGGAATTGGAAATGCAGCGACGGATCTTTTTAGATGAGGGACCATAGCTATGGATTGGATAGTTCGGTTATCATGGAATGATAAAAGGAGGGAATGACGAATGTGATATAAAATAGTTACTTTAGAGATATTAGTTACTGTAATGTAGAGATAGGCCAGTCTCATCCTGGTGAGTTCACAGACAAAGGATTTCAGACCACATGGCAAAGCAGGAAGAGGTGTGTCCACCAAAGGAGGAGAAAAGGATGCTGGGTAATAAGGGGGCCAGAGGAAGGGATGAGAAGTGAGCCAATCAGAATGTATGACCAGGTCAGGAGGGGTATAGGATGACCTATGGGAATCGTGTATGTGAAACTTGATACCATTTGAATGTATTTGCAGAAATCCCTTTGTCTCCTTGTTCATTCGCTTTCCCGGGGTGTAGGAGACTAGTCCTGTGTCCTGTGCCTCTGTGAAATGAATCAGGCTTGCAAGTCAAATAAAATAACTAATGCTGTACCTGCAAATCCATCTCGACTTTTATTGAGGCCAGACTGACGGGTAAAGAAATTTGTATGTTGTCATGATTACACCACTGCTTTCCAAATGCTGTGCTATGAAATCCTTGATAATGGACTCCAGCAACTTCCCCACTACCGATGTTAGGCTCACTGGTCTATAGTTCCCTGTTTTCTCTCTACCTCCCTTTTTGAACAGCAGGGATATATTAGCTACTCTCGAATCTGGAGGAACCATTCTAGAGTCCAAAGAATTTTGGAAAATGACCAATGGATCTCCTACTTCTAGGGCAATGTCCTGAAGTACTCTGGGATGAAGATTATCAGGCCCAGGAGATTTGTCTGCCTTCAATCCCATTAATTTCCCCAAAACCCGGGCAGCACGGTGACCTTGTGGTTAGCACTGCTGCCTCACGGCGCTGAGGTCCCAGGTTCGATCCCGGCACTGGGTCACTGTCTGTGTGGAATTTGCACATTCTCCCCGTGTCTGCGTGGGTTTCGCCCCCACAACCCAAAAATGTGCAGAGTAAGTGGATTGGCCACGCTAAATTGCCCCTTAATTGGAAAAAATAATTGGGTAATCTAAATTAAATTTTTTTCCCCCCCAAAACCATTTCTAATAATCTTTATTGTCACAAGTAGGTTTACATTAACACCGCAATGACGTTACTGTGAAAAGCCCCTCGTCGCCACACTCCGGCGCCTGTTTGGGTACACTGAGGGAGAATTCAGAATGTCCAATTCACCTAACAGCACGTCTTTCGGGACTTGTGGGAGGAAACCGGAGCACCCGGGGGAAACCCACGCAGACACGGGGAGAACGTGCAGACTCCACACAGACAGTGACCCAGCGGGGAATCGAACCTGGGGTCCTGGTGCTGTGAAGCAACAGTGCTAACCACTAGGCAATCGTGCTGCCCTTTTTTTTTACTAATTTCTTAACTAATACTAATTTCCTTCAACTCCTCACTAAAACTTGTGATTCTCTGAACTTCTGGTACATTATTCATGTCTTCCTTTGTGAAGACAGGAGCAAAGTACAAATTTAGTTCCTCAGCCATTTCTTTGTTCCCTGTGATGAATTTCCCCGTTTCTGACTGTAAGGGGCCTACATTAGTTTTTATTAATCTTTTTCTCTTTACATACCTACAGAAACCTTTACAGTCAGTTTTTATGTTCCCCGCTAGTTTACTCTCAAATTGTATTTTCCCCTTAATCAATCTCTTGATCTACCTTTGCTGAATTTTAACCTGTTTCCAATCCTCAGGTCTATTGCTTTTTCTTGCTAATTTTATGCCTCTTCTTTGAATCTAATACTGTCTCTAATTTCCCTTGTAAGCCATGGTTTGGCCACAGTTCCCTTTCTACTGTGTCCCGCAGGGATCTGTTCTGGGACCTCTGCTCTTTGTGATTTTAAAAATGACTTGGATGAGGAAGTGGAAGGGTGGGTTAGTAAGTTTGCCGATGATACGAAGGTTGGGCGAGTTGTAGATAGTGTTGAGGGTTGTTGCAGGTTACAACAGGACATTGACAGGATGCAGAGCTGGGCTGAGAAGTGGCAGATGGAGTTCAACCCTGATAAATGTGAAGTGATTCATTTTGGAGGGTCGAATTTGAATGCTGAATACAGGGTTAAAGGTGGGAATCTTGGAAGTGTGGAGGAACAGAGAGATCTTGGGGTCCACGTACATAGATCCCTCCAAGTTGCCACCCAGGTTGATAGGGTTGTTAAGAAGGCGTATGGTGTGTTGGCTTTCATTAACAGGGGGATTGAGTTTAAGAGCCGCGAGGTTTTGCTGCAGCTTTATAAAACCCTGGTTAGACCACACTTGGAATATTGTGTCCAGTTCTGGTCTCCTCATTATAGGAAGGATGTGGATGCTTTGGAGAGGGTGCAGAGGAGATTTACCAGGATGCTGCCTGGACTGGAGGGCATGTCTTATGAAGAAAGGTTGAGGGAGCTAGGACCTTTCTCACTGGAGCGAAGAAGGCAGAGAGGTTACTCGATAGAGGTGTACAAGGTGATGAGAGGCATGGATAGAGTGGATAGCCAGAGACTTTTCCCCAGGGCGGAAATGGCTGTCACGAGGGGACATAATTTTAAGGTGATTGGAGGAAGGTTTCGGGGAGATGTCAGAGGTTCTTTACACAGAGAGTGGTGGGTGTGTGGAATGCACTGCCAGCAGAGGTGGTGGAGTCAGAGTCATCCGGGACATTTAAGCGACTCTTGGACAGGCACATGGACAGCAGTAAATTGAAGGGGTGGAGGTTAGGTTGATCTTAGATTAGAATAAATGGTCGGCACAACATTGTGGGCTGAGGGGCCTGTACTGTGCTGGACTGTTCTATGTTCTATGATTTACTCTTGCACAAAATAGGAATATTCTAAGGGTGGCGCGGTGGAGCAGTGGTTAGCACTGTAGCCTATGGCGCTGAGGACCCGGGTTCGAATCCCAGCTTTGGGTCACTGTCCGTGTGGAGTTTGTACATTCTCCCCGTATCTGCATGGGTTTCACCCTCACAACCCAAAGATGTGTAGGTTAGGTAGATTGGCCACGCGAAATTGCCTCTTAATTGGGAAAAAATAATTTGGTACTCTAGATTAAAATAAAATATAGGAATGTTCGTCCCTGCTGTTACCAGACTCCTAAACAACCCTCTTATGGACTAATCTGATTAATATTACACTCCTGTATGCTTCACCCGATGCCGGTGTCTATGTATTTACACTGTGTAACTTGTATTGCCTTATTATTTATTCATGCACTAAATGATCTGTCTGAGCTGCACGCAGAAAAATACTTTTCACTGAACCTCAGTACAGGTGACAATAAACAAATTCAATCAAATAAACAACTTTTGGAATTCACCTATTCGTTCCGTGAATGCTGCCATTGCCTGCCCGCTGTCCTTCCTTTCAGTAATGTTTCCCAGTCCGTCACAGCCAGCTCATGCCTCATACCATCATAGTTACCTTTACTGAGGTTCAGGACCCTAGTCTCAGAATCAACTACCTCACTATTCACCTTGATAAAGAATTCTACCATATTATGGTCACTCATCCCCAAGGATTCTCTCACAACTAGATTGCCAACTGATACTTCATCATTCGGGAGAGATGTTGGGAAGAACATCTTCACTCAAAGGGTGGTAGAGGTTTAGAATTCTCTCCCACCATCAGCAGTTGAAGCTGGATCAGTTAATTTTAAATCTGAGATAGATTTTTGTTAAGCAAAGATATTAAGGGATGTGGGCCAAAGGCAGGTGTACAGGTCACAGGTCAGCCAGGATCTCATTGCCAGGCTTGAGGGGCTGAATGGCCTCCTCCTGTTACTATGTTACTGTTCTCACAGGGAGAGAGGAGAGGACAGAAGAGATTGAGAGTGGAGGTAGAGAGAGAGGAGAGGATAATAGAGGTAGAGAGTTGAGAGAGAGAGGAGAGGGGAGAGGAGTTAGTTGAGAGAGAGGCGAGGGTAGTGAAAATAAAGAGAGAGAGAAAGAGAAGGGGAGGGAGAGGAGAGGGCAGCAGAGTTAGTGGAGAGAAAGACGAGGGTAGTGGAGACAGAGGGTGGTGAGAGAGAAAGTGGAGAGAGAGTGGAAAGAGGGAGTAGAGAGAGAGAGGGCGAGAGAGAGAGGAGGGGACAGCAGAGTTTGAGGGTGAAAAGAGAGAGAAAAATAGGTCAGAGGACAGTGCAGATCGAGAGTGGAGTGAGTGTGGAGATTGTCTCTCTCCACTCTCTATCCCAACTGCCCTCTTCTCCCTCTCTCTCCACTCTCTATCTCTGCTGTCACCTCCTCTTTCAATCTCCACTATCTCCACTCTCTAGCTCCGCTGCACTCTCCTCTTCCTCGATCCTCTTTCCAGGCTTTCTCTCTCCACTCTCTATCCCAAGTGCCCTCACCTCTCCCTCTCCCTCTCGATCTCTGCTGTCCTCTCCTTTCTCTTCATCTCCTCTGCCCTCTCCTATCCAACTATTCTCTCTGTCTTTCACTCTCCCTCTCCACTCTCTATCTCCTCAGGCCTCTCCTCTCTCTCGCTCCTCACCACATCTGCTGTCTCTCTCTCTCTTTCTCTCTCGACTGCCCTCTCCACACTCTACCTCCACACTCTCTCTGCACTCTCTATCTCCACTGTCCTCTCCTCCCTCGCCCTCCTCCCTCGTTCTTCTCTCTCTTTCTCTCACTCCACTCCCTATCTCCACTGCCCTCTTCCCTTTCTATCTCGAGGATCGAGGAAGAGGAGAGTGCAGTGGAGCTAGGGAGTGGAGATAGTGGAGGTTGAAAGAGGAGAGAAAAAGGAGATGACAGCAGAGATAGAGGGTGGAGAGGGAGAGAGGAGAGGGCAGCAGAGATAGAGAGTGGAGGTCGAGAGAAAGAAAGAGCAAGGAAAGAGTGGAGAGAAAGAGAAAGACCAAAAACTGACAATTCAAGAGTAGGCCTTTGTTACGGGGCCTGTTGAGAGTCAGAGTTTGAGAGGAATTGGTTGATCTGACAGAGTGTGAAGTAACGTTTGAGCAGGAAAAGTCAATGAGGCGGAAAGCGAGAGAGCATGAAGCTATCGGAAAACATTCCACCCATGTCATCCAATCGAACGAAGAACATTGCTAAAGATTGTCTCCTGAAATATCGTCTCTCCTACTCTGCCACTACGCTGTCTCTGACAATAACCTTCAATCATCCACTTGAAAATGACAGGTGTACATTCAATCTCAGAGTATACCAGTAAGCGGGATCAGGAAATGTTGCTCACCTTCCCCAGGGCGTTCTCAGGAGCAGGGAATCTCGGTTTGAGGGGATTTTATACATTGGAGTTTTGGACATAGGTCACGGAACTGTTGGTCACATGCTCATATTTCTAGAATCCTGTTGGCCAAACGTTTGTTTACGTTTTGACCCAGGTTTGGATTGAATGAGGAGGTGGAGCAGGGGCCAATATTGTCGATATCATTGCTGGATTGGCAATTAGCACTGGTGCCAAACCCCCCCCCCCTGCCAGCAGTAATTCCACATCCTCCGCAAGTGAGTTATTAGTGGCATGTTAACACTAAACCAACACGAACATTGCAACATGAATCTACTCCATGTCGATGATTATCTATTCTATGTCTGATGTTAATGTCCTGTCTGCAATGGTCATGCTCCCATTGATCAGGAGGAGGTCAGACTCCATTCTGGTTGCTGCAGAAATCGGTTTCAGTGGAGAGAGGGGTGAAGTCAGGAAACTTTGTCCCTCTTTCATTTCCCAGTGATTAATTTTGGATTGCTGCTGTGCCAACACCTGGAGCGGGTTTGCACGGTGATGCTGTCACAGTTGATGAGCCTGTCACACGCCATCTGGCTTCACACGAGAAGAACCAGCCAATTAGATAAAGCATTCGGGACTTGTGAACCATACAAATTGGCACATTTAGGAGGGAGTAGATTTCGTGAAACAAACACTGAAGGTTGTGATGTCCAACAAGAACAATTGTTGACTTTTGGTTTGTCCTGAGACTAAACGCTTCACTTGTGAAAAACAATTTCTTCCCAGTATTGGGGTGAAGTGAGCAGTGTGGCTGCCACTTTGTGAGGCAACAATTAGTCACAGAATCACCCACACAGAATAAGGAGTTAATGATCCATTACTGGGCCATGAGAGTGGAGCGTGAGAAACACCATTAGGATTGGATTTGTTTATTGTCACGTGTACCGAGGTACAGTGAAAAGTATTTTTCTGCGAGCAGCTCAACAGATCATTAAGTACATGAGAAGAAAAGGAAATAAAAGAAAATACATAATAGGGCAACACAAACTACACAATGTAACTACATAAGCACTGGCATCGGATGAAGCATACAGGGTGTAGTGTTAATGAGGTCAGTCCATAAGAGGGTCATTTAGGAGTCTGGTAACAGCGGGGAAGAAGCTGTTTTTGAGTCTGTTCGTGCGTGTTCTCAGACTTCTGTATCTCCTGCCCGATGGAAGCAGTTGGAAGAGTGAGTAAGCCGGGTGGGAGGGGTCTTTGATTATGATGCCCGCTTTCCCCAGGCAGCGGGAGGTGTAGATGGAGTCAATGGATGGGAGGCAGGTTCGTGTGATGGACTGGGCGGTGTTCACGACTCTCTGAAGTTTCTTGCGGTCCTGGGCAGTTGCCATACCAGGCTGTGATGCAGCCCGATAGGATGCTTTCTATGGTGCATCTGTAAAAATTGGTAAGGGTTAATGTGGACATGCCGAATTTCCTTAGTTTTCTGAGGAAGTATAGGCGCTGTTGTGCTTTCTTGGTGATAGCGTCGACGTGGGTGGACCACGGATAAGCAGAGAGAGAAAGAGGGACAAGGGAGGGGGACAGGGAGAAAGAGAGAGATAGAGGCACGATTTACAACCGCGTCCCACTGGAATCGGGACGGGATGCAGCTGGTAGATCCCAGGAGAGGCTCTTCCGGGATCTCCGGCTGTTGTTACGCCTTGCGAGATCCAACGAGACCTCGCAAGATGTCACAATCTGGATACCGCCCACTATAGGCGAGACCCAGACTTAGAAACATAGAAGATGGAGAGGATGTTTGCACTTGTCGGAAAAACTAGAAGCAGAGGACACCATCTCAGACTAAAGGGACGATCCTTTAAAACAGAGATGAGGAGGAATTTCTTCAGCCAGAGGGTGGTGAATCTGTGGAACTCTTTCCCGCAGAAGGCTGTGGAGGCCAAATCACTGAGTGTCTTTAAGACAGAGATAGATAGATCCTGATTAATACGGGGATCAGGGGTTATGGGGAGAAGGCAGGAGAATGGGGATGAGAAAATATCAGCCATGATTGAATGGCGGAGCAGACTCGATGGGCCGAGTGGCCTAATTCTGCTCCTATGTCTTGTGGTCTTATAGAAGCAGGAGGAGGCCGTTTGAGCCTGCTCTGCCATTCATTAATAATAATAACAATAATCTTTATTAATGTCACAAGTAGACTTCCATTAACACAGCAATGCCATTACTGTGAAAATCCATTCTCTGGATCCCGCCTTCCCCCCATATCCCTCGATCCCTTTAGCCCCAAGAGCTGTATTGAATTCCTTCTCGAAACTACACAACGTTTTGGCCTCAACTACTTTCTGTGGGAGTGAATTCCACAGATTCACCGCTCTCTGGGTGAAGAAATTTCTCCTCACCTCAGTCCTAAAAGGTTTACCCCTTATCCTCAAACTATGTTCATAGAATCATAGAATCTGTGGCATGGAGACAGGCCTTTGGACCGAAACTGCTCCATGCCAACCAAAAGGCCCATCTCAGCTACCCTCATTTGCCCCATATCCCTCTGAACCTTTCCTATTCATGTATCTGTCCAAATGTCTCTTAAATGTTGTCAATGTCCTAGCTCTCGATTCCACAACCCTGGGAAAAGGAGTGAGTGCATTCACCCTATCCACGCCTCTCCTGATCTTATTCCCCTCTATAAATCACCCCTCAGTCTCCTACGCTCCAAAGAAAAGTCCCAGCCTGTCCAATCTCTCCCTGTAACTCAGTCCCTCGAGTCCTGGCAACATCCCTGTAAATCCCTTCCGCACTCTCTCCAGTTTAATAACATCTTTCCCGTAGCAAGGAGACCAAAACTGAACACAATACTCCAGGTACGGCCTCACCAACATCCTGTACAACTGCAACATAACCTCCCAACTTCTATTCTGGACTCCCCCACCATCGGGAACATTCTTTCTGAATCTACCCTGTCTAATCCACTTAGAATTTTGGAAGTTTCTGTGAGATCCCCTCTCACTCTTCTAAACTCCAATGAATATAATCCTAACTGGTTTAGTCTCTCCTCATATGACAGTCCCGCCATCCCTGGAATCAGTCTAGTAAACCTTCGCTGCACTCCCTCGAGAACAAGAACATCCTTCCTCAGAGAAGGAGACCAAAACTGCCCACAATACTCCAGGTGTGACCTCACCAATGCCCGATACAATTGCAGTAAAACATCTCTATTCCGATACTCAAATCCTCTCGCTATGAAGGCCAACATACCATTTGTTTTTTGTCCTGCTGTTGTACCTGCACGCTGACTTTCAGCGACTGATGCACGAGGACACCAAGGTCTCGCTGAGTATCCACCTCTCTCAATTTACACCCATTCAAATAATAATCTGCCTGCCTATTTTTGCTACTGAAGTGGATAACCTCACATTGATCCACATTACACTGCATCTGCCGTGCATGTGCCCACTCACTCAGCCTGTCCGAATCCCGCTGAAGCATCTCTGTATCCCCCTCACAGCTCACCCTCCCACCCAGCTTTGTGTCATCTGCAAATGTGGAGATGATACATTTAGTTCCCTCGTCCAAATCATTAATATATAATGTGAAGAGTTGGGGTCCGAGCACAGATCCCTGCGGTACCCCACTAGCCACTGCCTGCCAATCAGAAAAATAACCATTTATTCCAACTTTTTGCTTCCTGTCTGCTAACCAGCTTTCTATCCATCTCGAGATATTACCTGTAATCCCACACACTTTACATTTTAATCTGCTGTGTGAGACCTTCCCTTCTGAAAGTCTAAATAAACCACATCCACCGGTTCTCCCAGGTCAACTCTACTCGGTACTATTCTGGTAGATTTGTCAAGCATGAAGTTAAGTTTAAAAGTTCACTTAACTCTGATAGGCCAGGTGGAACCGGTTCTCGGGATCTACCAGCCTCACTGAGGAGAGCCCAGTGGGCGCCATTCAATACTGCTCCCCACACACGGGGAGCAGGCAGAATGATGCTTGGGATCTCCCGGGTGATCAGAGGCCCCGGGTGGGCTGACATCTGGGTCAGCTTGGCTCTGCCAGGGTGCCCAGGTGGCACCTCCAGGTTGTTAGGGGCACTGCCAGGCTGCCCAGGTGGCACTGCTAGGTTGGTAGGGTCACTGCCAGGGTGCCAGGCTGGCAGTGCTGAGGTGGCATTTGCCCATGCGGAGGATCGGGAATGAGGGTGTCCTGCCTGTGAGAGATGTGCTGCCTCTTATAAGTGAGTTGGGGTGATGGGGCATCCAGGCATTGCATCTGGAACTGGAGAGACCGGGTAGCATTTAGAAATGGCGCCCAATCCCTTTGTGTAAGGAGGGTTTCCGTTCTAATCCTGTCCAGAACAGATTCTGGTTTGTTTTATTGGATTGTGCCCAGAGGGAGACAGGAGGGGGGAGAGAGAGAAAGTGTGTGAATCCTACGATGAGTTTGGAGGTGGGAATGGGATTTAATTCAGTGGGATGGTGGCTGTTTAAGTATCAGAGAATACATTCCTATTGGTTCAGCATGTTGTGTTATACTTCTTTGTGTAGCATAAGCTGCTTTCTTGATGTATTTTGACAAAGGAAGGTCCAGACTTTGTAATGAGTTCAATATGTTTATTGAACTATTAACACAGTTCTTAAATGAGTTCGACTCTCCTGCTAATCTACCTGCAGTAACTCAGTCTCACTAAACTAGTCTGCTCTAAGCCACGTGCTGGGTGTGAGGCTTCTGATCAACCCTGATGTACTCTCCAGTTGTGCGTCTGTGGAAAGAGGCAGAGCATGTGTGCCCTGTCCTTTTATATGGGTTGTGAAGTGCCCCCTTGTGGTAATGCCACCTCTGGGTGTCCTGATTACCCATTGGTTGTGTCCTGTTCGAATGACCCATTGGTTGCGCGTCTGCATCTCATGACATCTCTGGTGCTCCCTCTAGTAGTTACTTAGTCGTAGTGTATTTACATTAACCCCTTGTGTATATACGGTGATGGATAGCACCACACAGCAACACACGATGTGTAGTGACATCAGCCAAGTGTGCGCGGGCTTTCGGCAGGTCACCATCTTGATTGTGTTGGCAACACCTTCACTAACCCTCTCATTGTGTTTTACAAGAATCCAGAGTGTGGAAACCTCCTACCTTAACTTTTTACGGCTGCAATAAATCACTTCACCCGTGTCCGCTCGGCACCTGGAACTCCCTAACCAAACTCCACACAGACAGTCACCCAGAGCCGGGATTGGATCCGGGTCCCTGGTGCTGTGAGGCACTGTGACACTGCGACATAAATATTATTGAAATGGAGAAAGGCTGCGTAGAGCTGCAGCACGGGGGGTTTGGGAGTCCTTGTGCATAAATCGCACAAAGCGAGCATTAAAATTCAACAGGTAATCGTGAAGGTAAATAGAATGTTGGCCTTTATTTCAAAGGGAATGGAGTACTAAAATCGGGAAAACTTGCTAAAACTATACCAGGCACAAGTTAGAGCACGATAGAATACTGAGAACAGTTTTAGTCCCCTTATCTAAGGAAAGATACACTGGCATTGGAGACAGTCCAGAGAAGGTTCACTGGGTTGATCCCAGGTAGGGAGGGATTTTCTTATGAGGAGAGGTTGAGTAGGTTGGGTCTGTCCTCATTGGAGTTTAGAAGAATGAGAGGCGACCTCATTGAGACATTCGGATTCTCACGGGTTTTGACAGGGTCGATGCTGAGAGGATGTTTCCTCTTGTGGGAGAGACTAGGACCAGAGGGAAGAATCTCAGAGTGAGGGGACACTCATTTCAGAAAGAGAGGAGGAGGAATTCTCTTCTCTCAGAGAATTCTGTGGAATTCTTTACCGCAGAGAGCTGTCGAGACTGGGTCGTTCAGTATGTTCAGGGCTGAGAGAGACAGATTTTAACCAGGGAGGGAATCGAGGGTTACGGGGATAAGGCGGGAAAGTGGAGTTGAGAATGATCTCAGATCAGATCAGTTAGAATCTGATTGAATGGTGGCGCAGACTCAATGGGCCGAATAGCCCATTTCTGCTCTCTGTTTTATGGTCCGCTCTGGCCAATGGTATTTGCCCTAATCATTGGAACTTGGGTGTTTCAGTTTGGGTAATGTCAGCAGCAGCCCAGTTGTTTGGAGTCACTCAGAGAAGTGAGTAGATGCCCTGGACACACCTTACTCCCATGTTGAAGCGAACAACGTGCCCACAGCTCCCTCAGTTGGTGTGTCTGCTGGAGGCTGAATACAGAGACCTACCCTGAGGCCTGGGGTTGTAATCACCTTGTCGGGGTGAATAAACACATGAAACTTTGTCCGACCCTGATTTTCACTGCCACACCTGTTGCTGCCATTGGCTGTAATTCTGACCCTGGGCTGTTTTGTCTGAGAGCAAGTATTCCTCCTGTCACCCTCCAGAATTAGTCCTCCCTCTTCAACCTCCTGGCCTCCAGCATCAACCCTTGGTCATTGTCAGAAGATTCAGGATTGCTGCACCCTGGGTTATAGGACTGGAGCTGGAGAGATGTGGAGATACAGCCTGAAACCCAGTGAGAATCTTCTCTCTTCACATTGTGCAGTGGAACAGTAGCCATAGCAATGGGTCTGCACTTCAGTTGTCTTTACCACCATTTCCTCCACACAGCTCCAATCTATCTTGTGGTGAATGTAGGAAATTGTTATATATTATATATTTTTGTTGTCGTAATCTTGTTAAAAACCTCTGGGTTCAAATAATGGAGGAATTTCTACTGAAGGTGATTTACTACTAAAGGTGTAATTAAGGTCGTAAAAGGCCAGGTATTCATTGATTTTTAACCATTTACTTGTTTACAGAGAGATGACTAAGGGAACATTGTTTTGATTGTCTGTCTGTCTGTTTGGCTGTCTGTCTGTCTGTTTAGCTGTATGTGTGTCTATCGCTCTGTCTGTCTATCTCTCTGTCTGTTTGGTTGTATGTCTGTCTATCCCTCTGTCTATCCCTCTTTCTGTCTGCCTATCTCTCTGTCTGTCTATCTCTCTGTCTGTCTATTCTCTGTCTGTCAGTCTAGCTGTCTATTTCTCTGTTTCCCACCTACCCACCTCTATCACTGCTTCTCTGCCTCCCTCTCATGCCCAATGGTGTGAAGAGCTTTCCTGGCTATTTCTTTGCGCTCTCTCAGACACACATAGCAGTGAGACAGGGTGGCCATGGCCAGGGGCCCATGATGCAGGGATTGTGTCCCTGAACAAACTGATCACTCTCTGGCAGAGTCTCTGGCCTGCTTGATGTGTCACTGAGACTGTGGTTCCATTTGCACGGGACATGGAGGAGTACGTTACACTGAAAGGTGCGATTCAGGAACTGAGATCTCAGTGACATATTCTGAAAGCAGCAACACGTGGGGGTTGGTGGACAGATGTGTGCTCCATGGTAACCACATCAGCAGCAGGTGCCCACAACCCCAGGAACATCGGCACAGACTGACTGAGCTGGAGTCTGAACTTCAGACACTGTCTCTCTCTCTGTCCCTCACTCTGCCTCGCTCTCTGTCTCTCTCTGTGTCTCTCTCTCTGTCTCTTACTCTGTCTCTACCTCTGTCACTCTCTCTGTCTCTCTGTCTCTCTCTCTGTCCCTCACTCTGCCTCTCTCTCTGTCTCTCTCTC